>NC_056732.1:240791171-241075535 GCF_019279795.1 Protopterus annectens | reverse complement strand
CTTATCAGTGGGAGTGATAAGCACTAGGTAGCCTATCTACCACAGGAGGAGAGGTTTCTGGCCCAGAAATTATAGTTTATTGGCCGTTTGGGAAGCTCTTCCATCTCTTTTAACCTTCTGATTCAAAAGCCTGTGTTTGTGCTTGTTTCCTGCCTTTCCTGTTACTAGTCTAGTCCAGGTACAGATTTGCTGTATCCAGGACTCTATGTAAGCTTCTGAGCCCCCCCCCCCCCACAAGCCTTTCTGTGTTGGAGGGAAGCCTTCTAGCTTATCAGTGGGACTGGTAAGCATCAGGTAGCCTATCTACCAAGGGAAGGGTGGGTTTTGGCCCATAAATTGTAGTTTATTGGCCGTTTAGGTAGTTTTCCATCTCTTTCAACTTGCTGGCTTAAAAGCCTGTGTTTGCGCTTGTTCCCCACCTTTCCTGTAACTAGTCTAGTCCAGATACAGATTTGATGTATCCAGGACTCTTTGTAAGCTTCTGAGCTCCCCAAGCCTTTCTATATTGGAGGGAAGCCTTCTAACTTATCATTGGGAGTGGTAAGCATTAGGTAGCCTATCTACCACAAGAGGAGTGGTTCCTGGCCCAGAAATTGTAGCTACTGGCCGTTTGGGCAGTTTTTTCCATCTCTTTCAACTTTCTGGTTTAAAAGCTGCACTTGCGCTGTTTCCCACCTTTCCTGTTACTAGCCTAGTCCAGATACAGAGTTGCTGTATCCAGGACTGTTGGTAAGCTTCTGAGCCCCGCAAGCCTTTCTGTGTTGGAGGGAAGCCTTCTAGCTTATCAGTGGGAGTGGTAAGCACTAGGTAGCCTATCTACCACAAGAGGAGTGGTTCTGGCCCAGAAATTGTAATTTATTGGCCGTTTGGGCAGTTTTTTTCCATCTCTCTCAACTTCCTGGTTTTAAAGCCTGTGTTTGCGCTTGATCCCCACCTTTCCCGTAACTAGTCTAGTCCAGGTACAGAATTTCTGTATCCAGGACTTTTGTCAGCTTCTGAGCTCGCCCAAGCCTTTGTGTTGGAGTGCAGCCTTCTAGCTTATCAGTGGGAGTGGTAAGTACTAGGTAGCCTGTCTACCACAAGAGGAATGGTTCTTGGCCCAAGAATTGTAGTTTATTGATCATTTGGAAAGTTGTCCATCTCTTTCAACTTTCTGGTTTAAAAGACCACATCTGTGCTTGTTTCCCATCTTTCCTGTAACTAACCTACTGGAAAGCACTAGAAAGCCTTAAACTGATACAAGCCTTATAGCTTAAAGAGAGACTTTGGAGTGATTGAGTATCAGTTTTCTGTATTTTCTTGCTGTACTTAACTGTTTTCCACCTAAACGCTGCTTTTTCTGCACTTATTGTGATTTAAAAGCTTGTTTTTTCACATATTGTACTTATTTGACTGCCTGCACTTTTAAAAAGTGTTTTTTTTTTTAAATAAATTGTTTAACTGTTGTAGGCTACACACTAAAGTGTGATAGCCTTTTCTGATCACTTGTAGTCATTTAAAGCTGTTTTAAGTGTACTTTTTACTGTTTTTGCCTTATCTTTTCAAAAACAAATTCTTGTTTTCCGCCTTTCTACGCTAGTATAGTCCAGTTTTCAGGCTAGTGCTGAATTCAGGGCTCTGTTACAAGTTTCTGAGTTGCCCATACCTTACTTGGATAGAGGAAAGTTTTTCTGTTAAGCTGTGAGAGAGGGGAACTTTGAGCAGCCATCTGTCCCTGGAGGAATGGTTCCAGCCCAGAAGTTAGTAGTTTAATAACGCATTTGCATGGTTTTGTGCACCGGGCAGCACCGGTTAGCTAGGGTTAAATTATTCCCGGCTCCACTAAGTCTCCTCTTCAGTTTTTCACTTGAAACTAGTCTAACTCTCAACCTAAGCACTCAAAAAGCATCCCACAGTCCAGCATTTGCTCAGACCTAATAGCAAGCATTAATATACCCCGACACTTGACTACCCAGCAGGGCAAGGCTCTTTATCCCCCCCTCACCAACCAAGTGACTAAGCAGCTCACCCTACTATTCAGGCATGACCAAAGGGCAACTTCAGATGTATTCTCCAGTCCAGCTGGCGAATCTGGGTATCCTGAGGCAATGTTACAACTGCCTCATGTACACAGACAGCCCTCTCCTCCTACCACAAAACATTAACATATGCGAGAGATGCAATTATACAGCCAAACTGTGGGCTAAGGTCTCTCCACCCAAGACTGGAATAGACAGTCATGAGGAGAAGGTTAACACTTGCACTACACCTTCAGCCTCACATAGACCTACTAAACCAGCACTGGCAAAAAATACACATAAATACACAAAATCATACTTGGAGGCTCTAAATAAAAACCTGCAAAAGCATCAGAGAGCTTCAAAGCAGACACCCACAAAACCTGCACCTCCCATCACAAACCAGACAACACATAAAACACAAAATCAATGTGCTGCACAATCACAGCCCTTAAGGCAAAATAACATACCTAACACACTAGTAATAGGTGACTCAATAGTCAGGCACATTGACACCCCACTTACTAGGCTGGACAAGGAGAAGGTTACTGTTATCTGCCTATCAGGAGCCAGAATCCGCCACATAACACAAGCACTCAGGCACTCCAGAACAAGTACAAATATGACTCTGTCATTGTTCATGTTGGTGTGAATGACCTGAGATGTACCTCCCTGGACTACATGAAAAGAGACATGGAAGAGCTCTCTGATCATGTAGCCCAGGCGGATATGACCCTGACCCTGAGTAGCATCCTGCCCTCACCAAGAATAATACCACAGTATAAAGAAAAAATGATCAATTTCAACAATTGGCTAAGCTTCAGTGTCATTCAAAGGGGATCCAGTGTCTGTCAGCGTGGGATGACATGCTCGACAAGCCACGTTGCTTTGCAAGAGATGGCTTGTACCTGTCACCCCTTGGCTTTCGAATACTGGCCAAGGCTCTTGCTGCCCCCATAGTGCCTTTTTTAGGCAAGGCTAAAATTCAAACCCACCACCGTTAACAGCACAAGTAAAAAAATGAGGGTTATGCTACTCAATGCCAGGAGTTTAAATCTCAAAATGCATGCACTCAAAGCACTCCTAAGTATGGAGAACGTTGACATCTGTGCAGTAACTGAAACCTGGTTCAAGGCTCCAGAGAGCACCCCAGCACTACTGGGCTACAACTCATACCACACATTTCGGCCACAGAACACGGACCAAAACACAAAAGGAGGGGGTGTATCCATATTCATCAAGGATACTCACACCTCCAGGTTAGTGGCGCAGCATGATACCTCTGAGATCATCCATGTGCAACTAGCATTGGGCAAATCCACAATGCAAATTGTGGCCTGCTACAGATCACCCTCCATGACCCAGGACCACCACTCCGCCTTTCTGGAGACCCTGGAAAACATGAAGGTCCTACCGAACACCCTGATATTGGGCGATTTCAATTACCCTACCATTAACTGGGAAAACTACTTGAGTACAAACTCCCAGGCTTATCGCTTCCCTGAATTTATCAACTCAAATGCCCTGGATCAGCTGGTAAACTCCCCTCCCAGAGGCCACAACATATTGGACCTGGTCATCACCAACATGGGCGGCAGGTGTTCCGTACCGGAGGTCAACCTGTCATTAGTTAGATCAGACCATAAACTAATCACTGTGGATATCCACACCCCACCACCACCCCCAACCAAGGAAACCACAGTGAAAAACTTTTCTAAAGCAAACTTCACCTTACTTAAGGCAGAGGTGGTATGTTTCACAGTGCCCACGCTAAAGGATAACACTGCCCAAGATGCAGAATCCTTTACAATTGCACTCTATGAGTACCTACAAGGATGCATGGATCGTGCCATCCCTAGCAAGACCAAGACTCACTCCCCTAAGAGAAGGAAACCAGTCTGGTGGACCCCTGCCATAAACAGGTTATACAACAGAAGGAGGAAACTAGTTCAGAAAAAAAGCAAATCCCAAGAAGGAAAGACATCCCTGATCAGTATCAGTAAGAAACTAAGGTCACTCATAAAATCATCCAAGGCTAACTTCAAAAGAGAAACAGCCAAGGATTCAAAAGATAACCACAAAGCCCTCTTTAGCTATGTCAATAATCTAAGTGGCAACTTACAGATATGCTCTGAGCTAGTGCAAAATAGCACAAAATATACTGAACCTACTGATATTGTCAACATCCTGGCAGATAGATTCAGTAAAAACTTCACCTCCCTCTCACCTTCAAAAGGGCCCACAACAACACCGGAAAAGTGTAGCATCCCGGAAATCACAGAAGCACAGGTGAAAACAGCCCTTTCAAAAGCCAAAAACACAGCATCAATGGGGCCAGATGGTGTCTCAGGCTGCGTCTTGCACGAACTACAGAACGAACTAACCCCCCACCTAAACACGCTGTTCAGCCTCAGCCTCTCCACAGGCTACATGCCCAGAGAATAGCACACAGCAATGATTATTCCGCTCCACAAAGGAGGGGCCACAACTGATCCTGGTAACTATCACCCCATAAGCCTGACTAGCCTGGTCTGCAAGGCTATGGAGCGCATCATCATGGATCTCATTGACAAAGACATTGGGAACCTCCAAACACTTGACCCAACCCAGTTCGGCTTTGTTAAGGGCAGATCATGCCTACTAAACCTGGTTGACTTCTTCGAGACAGTCACCAAGGTCATAGACAAGGGAAAGGTGGTTCACACAGCCTACCTTGATCTCGCCAAGGCATTCGACACCATTCTTCACTTGGGTATTATAGAAAAACTCACCAGCCTGAACATAAACCCCACTGGCTAACCATGTTCGCGATGACTGCACACTGGGAGCCATAATTGACTCTCCACCTGGTGTCAAGTCCAAGCCTCAAGCCAAATGCCAAAAATGCATAGTCATGTTTGGGGGAAAAAAAACAAAACAACCCATTATATACAGGCAGCAGCTTAATTAATAAGAGGTATTAAGAGATCTCTGGGACAGGTAGACAGTAATCTCTCCTTTGACGATTTAATTACTAAGGGGTTCACATCTAGAAATAAAGAGGTTATATTGCCCCTCTACTCGTCACTCATCAGACCCATTATAGAGTACAATGCCCCATATGGGATGTACCTCACAAGACACTTCCAACAGCTGGAAAGACCACAAAAGCACCTCACCAAGAGGATTACTGGCCTCAAACATATATTCTATGCAGCCCGACTAAAAAAACTCCGGCTGTACTCAGTGGCATATTGCTTACTCAGAGGTGATCTCTGCCTGACTTACAAAAGCTATGTCCAACTCAGAACTGATGGACATGCTCCACCTAAAGAAATCCAAGTCACTGCGAGCCACGTACTCTAGTGAGCTAAACCTCGCCACAACAATAAATAGAACATGCTGGAGGGATAGATTCCTGTCACAGAGACTCCCCATGCTTTGGAACAAAATTCCTAACTCCATTAGGCAGAGCCCCTCACTAACACTCTTCAAGAGAAGCCTTGACGAGTGTGTGGGTACCAGAAAATACACCACTGGGATCACTTCTTTGGCTCTGCTTGACAGAGGCTCAGTTAATTAATCAATGGGACGGCGAAAGCCGACACACTCTGGCTAGGCTTAAAAATGCCCTCTGGCAGATAGCCTAGTACCTACCAATGAACCTATAGACATGTAATATAAAAACATTAAGGGTGATAGTGATAACATTAATATACTTGAAATGATGTTTGGAAACAGAAGCAATAAATTATTAAAAGTTGGGAAGAAATGCTAAATAGAAAAAAGAATACAGTCAATTTGTGGGGGAATTTCTCATGTCATTTAATTAAAAAGTAAATGTTGTAAGTGTTTAATAGTATAGACTCTGTCCAGAGAAACAGAGAAAGCATAAAATAAAGAAAAAGACAGCACATTAGTACACATGTATGTGACATATTTATTTCTGCTTTAACTAATGGGAAACCTCCTACAACCCTCATCCTGCTTCTTGGAGAGCTTGTCCCACCTCCTCAGGCAGGCCTCACTATGTAACACTACCTCTTCCACCACTGTGAGACTCAAAATAAGGCAGTACTTAGTACAATACATCCCTGCCAACAGAAGGCAAGAAGTGAAAGTTACAGTAAGAGCAATACATGGCATGCAAATGACAAAACTGCTTACCAAGAAAATAATGCTGTTTCCATAACCTCTGCCTCCCACTGGCAGACCTGGCTGGGGTAGTGTCTCTGCAGGTTACTGTGCTTGTACCAGCACTGTGCAGCAAAACAGGTACAAGTAGCATCACTTACTGCTACATCAAGCTGGTGCCAGGCTTTGATCTTATACAGTGGCTCCTTATAGACCCTATGCATGAGGTACATAAAGATTTTTATTTCCCTGCTGCACCAGTAAGATCCCTGCCAATACCAGTGCTTAAAGAGGCCATATCCACTCTACAGGTCAGAACAAGGTGGAAATTTGTAGCCCAAAGCATATGGACACACACTAAGACACCATTTGACATGCAGCATCAGGTAGCACAGGAGCAGAATGTAACGGACCATTAGCACAGACAGGTGGTAGTATGAGCTACATGACCTTTTAGTCCAGGAACAAGCATAGATGAGGATGTTAGCTCTGACTCTGGCTGATACAACATGTTATGGCATCAATTTAAACACAATCATGCTAAATCACCTCATTAGCACAGCCATCAAATTACAAAGCCCATTGTAGCATTATGAAAACTGTGTTTGTTGTACTGTTGAAGACCATGTTATGATAAGCAATGTAGGAAATGGAAAAAAGAATTGGCTAATGGGTTATGCTGCTATATAGGCATATTAACAACAGACAAGAGAATGGATAATGGACCTCAGGATTATAGGGTGAGCACAATGGGGCATGGAAACCACAAAACCACTTACTAGCAATAGAGTATGTGGAGTAGCAGAGCACAAGGCAAGGCAGATAATTATCTTGCTGTTTGGTGAATCACTCTGTCAGGGTCCAGAGCACAAGTGCATGCTAGCCTCTCTTTTGCCAGTGGGGAGCTTACCAGTACACCCTGTACTGTTTGCTCAAAGACCACTGCATCCTCCATACTTGATGCGAGACCTCCTGTGTGGTTATCTCCTCACACCCTGCCAGCACAGTACTGCTAGATGGAGCAGTGGTATCATGCTCATCATCGTCTGCAGTATGGCACAGCGTGCAAATGCTGACAGTATAGCTGCACTCAAGTATGTGACCCAAAAATGGAAGCAGCCGGACAGTGATTGGTGTCCGCCAAGGACATCCATGTACACAATTGCACTGAAGTACATGTATCACTCATATGTGTACATTTCTTGTCACAGGGCCAAAGGAATGGCAACATCTGGAAAAGTTGACCACAATGGAGACAGTGGTGCTTCTGCATGTGTACACACATGAGACTTGCATATACTCAATAAGGAAAATGCAGAGACAACACTACAGTACAGGTGGGGCAGGGAGCAGTACAGGACACTGGTGCTGTGAAAGACTGTAACAGGCTTGTCCTCCAATATTGTATATAACAGAGAAAAAGTTAGGCCAGTAACTCATATTAAAACCAGGTTAAAAGACTGCATTAATAAGTATCACATTTTAACAATATTGTTATGCCTTTAGCCTTTAAAGAAGATGTTCAGTTTTTAATACATCTAAGAAAAAGAGTCATTTTTCTGAGTTGACATTTGAGTAATTTTTCTTATTTAACAAGCTTCTACCATTATGTGAGGGAAAATAATACAAAGCCATGGGTGTTTGTATTTGTTTTAAAGGTGAATATAAATACAAGGTGCAAAGTGACATTGAAGAAAAAGTAATGTTGGACTATTCACTTCTACTTGTTAAACTGTATAGGTGCTCCATTGACTGAGAATGGTCTTGTTTGACCATAAGGAGTGCTGAAACAATTTAAAATGTACATTCTTGTTTCTTTTTTAAGCTAGTCTCTAATGTGTTAGCAACAAAATGCATGTGTTTTATTTCATAACACAGAGAACATTTTCCTTTTTTATAAATAAATAACCTTTTTAGTAACATTTACAGTATCATTATATGCTGTAATAATCTGTGCCCTAAACACTCCCGCACAAACACTGTTGTGCATCCTGTTGGCCAATCCACAGCCATATTTAATTAGAGGAACTTAAAGGTCATTCATGTCAATCATGATCAGCCCTGAGGTGATTTTATGTAAATTCACTAGGTAGAAGCATCTCTTGTCAGGTGTGATCTGGGAGTACTGCCTAGTTAAGTCACATGGTGTGTGTCAACAGCAGGCAGATGAAGAGTAAAGCAGCGGACCTGTCCATTATTAGCTTGTATTCTTAATCTTCTCTGTTAAACGGTTAGGCAATAAAAGAAATTACAAAATAATGCTGACAAAATGGCTTTTAGTCCCCTTCCTCACAGTATGTTAATAGTGCTTAAAAACATAATGAGTTTTTTTATAACATTCCAAAACTATACAGTGAACACACAATGTATTAGTACTCACGGAGTCAACGACGGCTGTACGTTTTTATTAATCAGAGTCACAATAATGAAAATCAAAACAGGGTCGATAAGGGTGCTGGTCACCAAACCCTTGATACGGGTAGTTAAGAACCTAAAAAAGTCATCAGAAAAGCAAAGGCTTCCCATAAATTCAGACCAGCAACAGAAGCCAAAGGCAATCCCAAATTATTCTTCAGTTATGTCTGGAAAATAAAGAACAACACTCAACAGTACACAGAGCTTATTCATAGTGGTACTACCTACTCTGATGGGGTGGATATAGCCAACATTCTGTTAAAAAACATTTAGTACCAACTTTATCCCAGAGACAACTATACCAAGTCTGCTTATACCAGAGGCACTCTTACTACCAACAATCACAGAACATGTACTAAAAGTACTCTGCAAAACAAAGATTACCTTGTCTATGGAACATGATAATATTCTCAGCTGCCTAATAAACAGCACCAAGCAAACCCTGGCAGACCCACTCCTTAATCTATTTAACCTAAGCCTAGTAATGGGCTTTGTCCGACAGGTGTGGTGTGCACAACTGTTGTGATGCCACTTTATAAGGGAAGCCCCTACACTGACTCTGGAAATTATAGGCCTGTCAGTCTAATGAGTTTTATATGGAACCTATCATAGCTGACCTAATTATATATGATATCAAAAATCTTATCAGACATCTATGGTTTTGTTTTGTTAGGGGTAGATCTTGTCTGATGAATCTGGTAAACTTCCTTGAAAGCGTAACACAAACTATGGACTGTGGGTAGACAGTCCATATAATGTACCTAGACCTGGCCAGGGCATTTGAGACCATACTACATGCAAATATAATAAACAAGCTAAATGAGGTCCAAACTGACCTATATGTGGGTAGGCAGATAGCAAACTGGCCTAGGGCCAGTTCTGACACAATGAGAGTAGGCTGTGCATCCCCCGATCCCCCGAGAACATAAAGGTGACTAAAGGGGTCCCTTGGGGCTCTATTCCGGGACCTCTGCTATTTAGTATCTATATCTCAGATCTCCATCTCTCAAATGATGATCTTTGGTAAACAAAGTTTTTGGATGATTGTAAGCTGAAAGTCATTGCCCAATCCCCCTGTGACATGCATGTACTCCAAAAGGAGCTTACACTGACACATAACTGGTGTGCAAAAATGGGCTCAAATTTAAAGCTAAAAATATGCAACATTGTTGCATTCAGTAAGAAACTCCTACTCCAGCTTATACTATATATAGCACTCCAAAATGGGAAAGTAATGACAGATCTGAATACTTAGATGGATTGTTCCCTTACATCTAACAATCATGTTGCAAAGATGTGAGGAAATACTTTTACCTCACAGAGCTGATGTCAAAAGTTATTTCCTCCTGCTAGACAAAGTCCTCACCTCCTTGTAATCCCCACTAATTTTGCCCATTATAAAGTTCACTGCCCATATTGGGATGTACCTTATTATTAAGCATATCAAAAAACTGGAAACACCCCAAAGGTTCTTAATGAAAAGATTAAAGGCTGAAAAGACCTGATATACCAAGAGAGACTGGAAGCTATATCTCTATATTCAGTAATATATAGACTCCTTAGGGATGATATGTGCCTTGCTTATAGAGTTACAAAGAATCCAGTCCCACTAACACAAGGGCAAGGGATCTAAATTTACTCCAGCTAATAAATAGCACAAAATGGAGGGATAAATTCATCACTCAGCACCTAGTTTGTTGCTAGAACAAACTTCCTCTCCAAATCAAGCAATATGAGATTCACTTGTCTGCCCTCAAAAAAGATTTTGACAACTGGATGTGTATTCATAAATTCAAGCCTGGCATGATCAGCCTGTCCTTCCTTAAAAAGAGAGGTAAGGCCTAAGGGGGGATATTGGCAAGGCAGAATTTGCCTCTTAGCTCAGATGCCTTGTAACTCCTATGTTCCTATGATCCTATAGAAAACACAGGATATCAACCAGTTGAGAAGAGGAGAAAGGATAGCGTTAGGAAGCAGCAGTTTATGTTAGTCAGGTCATTAGGAGGGAAGCAATTAGCTTTTTAACAACTGAGCAGGGCGTCAAAAACAAACAATCATTAATTTATTTGCAGTTAAGCATGAAGAAAAGAAGGTAAATTGTTAGACTGATAAAAGAAATGAATTATCTGATTCTTAGAGCAGCAATGACAAAAAGACAATAAATACATTAAATATTTAGGTCAAGACAAAAACTGCTCTGCTTATAGGAGCCTTCATTCACTCACAGGTTGACTAGAGTATTCCTGTATATTAGTCTAGAAGGAAGAAAGGAGCACTAGAACAGGTGAGTTTCTTTCATTTTGAACAGGAAACTATTGGGATGGAAAGAGTTCTGGACACATTACTATTGAAAGATAACAATTTTTTTTAATTGCTGGAACCTGTGTTCTGAGAGACTGCTTTCCAATCTATCTGCAAATATACAGAGCCGAGTATATTTTTTTTGGTTTTAGAGTTTGAACTGTTAGTTGTTGCTTAGATCTCTGTTGAAACTGCCCCCCCCCCCATTTTCTGCCGTGTCTTCAGTTGGTATAACTGTTTTTTTACAGCTTGTGTGTTATCCAACTCAAGGATCACTTGCTTAAAATTAGACCTGTTAGTAACAGCCTACATTTAATTGCTGGAACCTGTGTTCTGAGAGACTGCTTTCCAATCTATCTGCAAATATCCAGAGCTGAGTATATATATTTTTGGTTTTAGAGTTTGTACTGTTAGTTGTTGCTAAGATCTCTGTTGAAACTGCCCCCCCATTTTCTGCCATGTCTTCAGTTAGTATAACTGGTTTTTACAGCTTGTGTGTTATCTAACTCAAGGATCACTTGCATAAAATTAGACCTGTTAGTAACAGCCTACATTTAATTGCTGGAACCTGTGTTCTGAGAGACTGCTTTTCAATCTATCTGCAAATATACAGAGCTGAGTATATTTTTTTGGTTTTATAGTTTGTACTGTTAGTTGTTGCTAACGAAGTTCGCAGATGACTGCAAACTAGGAGCCACAGTCAAGTCTCCAAATGATGTGGACATCCTACAGAAGGGCCTCACTGAGACAGATGCCTGGTGTCAGAGCCATGGCCCCAAGCTCAATGCCAAAAAGTGCAGTGTCATCCCCTTTGGTAAAAACTCTGTACCCATGAACTATCACATAGGCAGCAATCTACTTAACACTGAATGTGTGATAAGAGACCTTGGGACCCAGGTGGACAGTCCTCTCTGCTTTGATAGTCACATCACCACAGTAGTCAGGAAGTCCTTCTACGTGGCACACCTCATCATAAAAGGGTTCTCATCCAGGAAAAAAAGAGGTCATTGTTCCCCTCTACTTGACACTCATTAGACCCATTATGGAGTACAACGCCCCTTTTGGAATGTACCTCACAAGACATTTGCAGCAGCTGGAAAGGCCACAGAAGTACCTCACAAAGAGGATTACTGGCTTCAAACAAATGCCCTACACTGACCGCCTCAAAAAACTCCAGCTTTAGTCCGTAGCATATTGCCTACTCCAAGGTGATCTCTGCCTAACATATAAAGCTATGTCAAACCCAGAGCTGCTGGACATGCTACACCTAAAGAAATCCCAATCCCTCTGAGCTACATGCTCTAGGGACCTAAACCTTGTCACCACAATAAACAGGAAATGCTGGAGGGATAGATTCCTGTCCCAGAGACTTCCCATACTCTGAAACAGGCTACCCATCTATGTCAAGCAAAGTTCTTCATTAGCACTCTTCAAGAAAAATCTTGATGAGTGGATGGGAAATAGGAAATACACCCCGGGGATCACTTCTGTGTCTCTGCTTGACAGTGGCACAGGAAAAAAACTTTCTTGGGTGGCATAAGCCAGGGGACCTTGTTGGCTAGGCTTACGTAGGCCCTTGATCCGATAGCCTAGTACCTACCTATGAACCTATGAAATCAGTGACATAGGGGTAACTGTACATTTTCTGGCCAACAGTGATCATGCCATTGTATGGCTCACAATAGGGCAAAAAGACAGCAGACAGATAAGATCAGGTTATGAAACTGCAGAGCAGCAAATTTCAAGAGACTGGAAGAATTATCTGAAGTGGAACTGGGAGAGTAAGTATCGATGGAGGGAATGGCAGCTTGTTGGTGTGGATTAATAAGGCTTAAAAACAACAATGGTAAAGAGTCTAGGTAGAAAGAGTTAAAGTGGAAGAAGAAATAGTCCACTGTGTATCAGCCAAGAAGTGAAAGAAGCAGTAAGACGAAAGAAATGACGTTCTAGAGGCTAAAGAGAAAAGGAAGGCATATGCACCAGAAAATATGGACCCAAAGGGAAATATTAGCAAAAATGGTCAGAAAAGTCAAGGTGAAATATGAAACTATGAGATGGAACTAGTCAAAGAGGTGAAGAAGAATTTCCATGGTTTCAAAAGAGAGAGAGAGAACAGTAAGGTGAAAAAACAGAACTCAAAAATGAAGGTAATGTGTAGAAAATATGCTGACAGCAAAATTGATTAATGTTTTTGTGTCATATTTTTCTTTAAACAGACTGAAGTTAAATTATTGGGGAAAGTATAAAAAAATAAACACAGGAGGATAAGGTCCAAGGTCTGGATGGAATACCTCTAGGATCCTAATTAATTTGGAAGGACTGGTGGCAGATTCTCTAAGAGAATTCTTCAGCCAGATTATCAGCAGATCTGAGGTTCCAAAAAACTGCCAGGAGGTCATTGTGATTCTCTTGCACAAAGGAAGTGCAAACACAGATGTTGGGAACTCCAAATCTGTTAGTTTCACCTTAGTAGCTGGAAAAGCAATGGAAAGTATACTGAGGAAAAGTTGCATGAGCTCCTGAAGACAGGCCACCTAATGGGTATCAACCAGGGCTGGCTTTGACCAGTAAGTAAAATCAAATCCATGTGATCCAAGGGATTCCTATGATACATTTGCCCAAAGTTCAGAAAAACTGACAATTCGTTCCAAAAAGTAAACTCTTTGGTAAGCTGATGGTACTGGTGTGGGGGGAAGCTAATAAAGTAGGAGGAGCAATGAGAGAATAGCAGAAAGGAAAGGATGGTGGTGAAGGGGACACTTTCAAGGGAGACAGAAGTGGTGAACTTAGACCTACTGGTGGTCTTTGGCCTGGTGCGCTGTGTAGTTTTCATAGGATCATAGGTTCACAGGTTCACAGGAGATTACGAGGCTAACGGCTCAAGTGCCCTTACAAGGCTAGCCAGTTTTACCCAGATGTTACCCAATTTTCTATACCTAGGAGAAAGTCAACAAGGGTCAGCAAGTGGAGTTTTGACTATTTTTCAGACTGCCTCTGTCCATAAGGGACATGAGTACCACTTCATAAGTGAATTTGTGATTTCTCATCCATCAGTCCATATTGCACTAGAAGATGGTCAGGGAAGATCTCTGCTTCAAGTGAATAGGAAGCCTGTTCCAGAGGAGGGGCAATTTCTGGGACAAATATCTGTCCCTCCAGCATGATGTATTCATGTTAAAGAACAGGTTTAGATCTTTGGAGTGGGTAACCTTGTCCAGTTAGTTTTGTGAATATGCAACATTTCCATCACGGCTGTTCCAGACACTGCCTTGTAGGTCAGACACAGATCACTCCTCAGTAGTCAGTAGGAAACTGAATACTGTGAAAGGGCTTTTAATTAGTCCACATATGACATATTGGTTACTCTGAGAATGCTCCAGCTGTTGCAGGTACCGGGTGATTTACATGCCAAAGGGTGCGTTGTACTCAGTTATTTGTCTGATGAGGGCTGAGTACAGTGGCACTATGACATCCTTAGACCTCATGCCATGCCCTTACTTATAAGTTGAGAATAATAGAAGGATTTCCTCACCACTGTAGACACATGGTGGTCAAAGTTCAGATTGCTATCTATCTGAGTACCCAGATCTCTCAAGACTGGGTCAGCTCTTAGGAGGGGTGCTATCAGTGTTGTAATTTGCAAGAGTATTTGATTTCCCAAAGGGTATTATGATGCACTTCTTCTCATTTAGTTTGAGGCCATGTCTCTGACACAAGTCATTAGTCTGTGTCAGAGACATCAACATCATTTGAGGAGTCAGTGATTACCCTCAACTTGTAGTCATCAGAAAAATATGTCAGCCAAAGGCCATCTACATTTGCCTTGACATCTGAGAACTATATTCTAAACAGGAGGAGGCCCAGCACTGATCACTGTGGTACTCCACTGGTGATTGGCCTCTTGCTGGATGTGGATTCCCCCACTATAACAACATGTGTCCTATCTGTGAAACATTTGGCTATCCAGCTGGTGACATAGAGGTTTATGCCCAATTTTGTGAGTTTATCTATAACACCCAAGTGCAGAATTGTTCCAAATGCCTTGGCCAGGTAAATGTAGGGGGTATGTACTGTCTCACCCTCATCCATGGCCTTG
The DNA here is from genome assembly GCF_019279795.1 of Protopterus annectens. Classification (NCBI taxonomy): domain Eukaryota; kingdom Metazoa; phylum Chordata; order Ceratodontiformes; family Protopteridae; genus Protopterus; species Protopterus annectens. The sequence continues at coordinate 241,060,613 of NC_056732.1, read as the reverse complement.
GTGACCTTCTCAAAGAAGTCTGCCAGACTGAGCAGGCAGAACATGCCATTTATGAAGCCAAACTAGGTTGGGAGTAGAGTTTGTAGATTTCCTATGTCATTGTTAATCAGGTTCATGAGTATCCTTTCCATAGCCTTGCATACAAGGACAGTAGTTTCCTGGGTCAGTTGATCCCTCTCCCCCTCCGTGCAGAGGGATGACTGTTGTTGTCTTCCACTCTATTGGGACAAAGCCTGTCTGGATACTGTGGTTAAATAGAGATCTGTGTGGGTCTGCTAGGTTATGATTCAAGATATTTAAATAGGTGCCCAGGGATTCCATCAGGGCTCATTGATGCTGTGTTTCTAGCTTTACAGAGTGCAGCAGCAACCTATTATTTTGTGATAACAGGCAAAGGAATGGTATGGGGTATTTTATGGAGAGTGACAGGAGGTGATGAGGGATGAAATTTAAACTGAATTTATCAGCCAGCAAGCTTTCTATTCCTTCAGGCTGAGTATAGGTAGTGCCATCTACAGCCAACTCAGCACATTGGTGAGTGTTTTCCTTAAGATTTAGGACATAACTAAAAAATGCTTTGCAGTTATCCTTTGTTTGGGAGGCTATTTTAGTCTCGTATTTAGCTTTTGAAGACTTGACTAGTTCCCTCATTAGCCTGTTGAGACTAATGAGGGATTTTTTTATGTTGTTCACCTTTCCACTTACGTCTAGAGAGGAATTTCTTCCTTATGTTGTATAGTCTATTTATGCCAGGGGTCCACCAGGGTGGCTTGTTTCTCCGGCTAGTCCTGGGCTTAGTTCGGTCAGGTACTGCCATTTGTTTACAGTTGTTTAAATGGTTGTACAGGGCATTTGTGTATACTTCTGCATAGGTTTCCATGTTTTTGAGGTTAGGGGAGCTTTAAGATTACCTGTGCTATCACTTAGTAGGAGATAATTTGCCTTGGAAAATTCTTTAGGGTTTTAGGGTTTGATAGGCTTACTACCATTTCATTTATTTCAAAGGAGACAGATTTGTGATCTGATCTTGCCAATCAGGACATTACGTTGGAGGTGCAAAGCTGCCCCATGTTTTGTGAGCATTATGTCAAGGATATTTGAGCCCCTAGTGGCAGTGCAGACCAGCTGTTCCAGAACATTTGCATAGGTTCATAGGTTTATACTAGGCTAACTGCCCTAGGGCATTTATAAGCCTAGCCCAAAGTTATGTGGCTTACGCCGCCCCTTATGTTAGAAATACTGTGCCCATTAGTTTGTTGTGCCTCTGTCCAGTAGTGACACAGAGATGATTCCCGGGGTAAACCTACGATCTCCCATCCACGGGTCAAGATTTCTCTTGAACAGAACCAGCGAGGTGCTCTGCCTCTCATGGACCGGGATTTTATTCCACAGCATGGGGAGTCTCTGGGTGATAAATCTATCCCTCCAGCACATCCTATTTATATCCGTGCTAAGGTTTAAGTCTCTTGCTCTAGTGGTTTTGGTGGATTTGGATTTTTTGAGGTGGAGCATGTCCATTAATTCCGGGTTGGTCATGGCCTTGTATGTCAGGCACAGGTCACCTTTAAGCAGACGGTATGCAACTGAATAGAGTTGGAGTTTCTTCAGTCTGGCAGCATATGACAGGTTTTGGAGTCCCTTTATCCTTTTGGTGAGGAACCTTTGGGGTCTCTCCAATTGCTGCAGGTGTCGGGTGAGATACATCCCGAATGGGGCATTGTACTTGATCATTGGTCTGATAAGTGAAGAGTACAGGGGAACAATGACCTCACTTGATCTGGATGTGAATCCCTTCATGATCAGGTGGGCAATGTAGAAGGTCTTTCGAACCACTTTAGCAACGTGAGCGTCAAACAAGAGGCCACTGTCAACCTGGGTCCCCAGGTCCCTGATAACCTCTTCTGTGCTTAGTGGGTTGCCACCTATATGGTAGCTTGGGGTTACCCTGTTTTTCCCGAAGGGTATGACTATACACTTTTTTGCGTTTAACTTCAGGCAATGGCTCTGGCACCAGCTATCAGTTTCCGTGAGACCCCTCTGAAGGATGTCTGTGTCCAATGTACCCCAGTTTGCAGTCATCCGCAAACTTTGTCAGCCATAGTCCTCCTATGTTTGCCTGTACTTCTGAGAAGTAGATGCCGAACAATAGGGGGCCAAGGACTGAGCCCTGTGGGATTCCACTTGTAACCAGCTTGGAGTCTGACATGGCTCCAGCAACTCTAACCCTGTGGGTTCTGTCCTTTAGACAGTTTGCAACCCATCTTGTGACATATGGGTTTACATTTAAGCTGGTAAGTTTCTCTATAATACCCGAGTGGGGTATTGTGTCGAAAGCTTTTGCAAGGTCAAGGTAGGCTGTATGGACTGCCTTTCCCTCATCAATGGCCTTGGTGACTGTTTCGAAGAAGTCGACCAAGTTCAAAAGGCAAGATCTGCCCTTGACAAAGCCAAACTGGGTTGGGTCCAAGGTCTGCAAGTCCCCTATGTCCTTGTTTATGAGTTCCATTATGATCCTCTCCATAGTTTTGCAGACCAGGCTTGTTAAGCTTATGGGGCGGTAATTACCAGGGTCCGTAGAGGCACCGCCTTTATGGAGTGGGACCACAGTTGCCGTACGCCACTCCTTGGGCACATATCCTGTGGTGAGGCTAAGATTAAACAGCTGCCTTATGTGCGGGTTTAGTTCTTCATTGAGTTCATGTAGCACACAGCCGGGGACCCCATCCGGTCCCATTGATGCTGTGTTTTTAGCTTTAGAGAGAGCAGCTTTCACCTGCGCATTTGAGATGTCTGGGAGGCTACTCTCAGTTGGGATAGTTATCTCTCCTTTTGGGGGAGAGGGGTGAAGTTTGCGCTGAACCTGTCTGCCAGTATGTTGGCAATGTCTGTGGGTTCAGTGATTTTTGTATCATTTTGGACTAATTCTGAGCATATCTGGGAGTTTCCACCCAGGTTTCTGACATAGCTGAAGAAGGCCTTATGACTGTCTTTTGAATCTATGGCAATTTTTCTCTCAAAGTTGGCCTTGGATGATTTTATGAGGGATCGTAGTTTCTTGCTAGTGCTGATCAAAGATGCCTTCCCTTTTTGGGATTTTGCTCTATCATGTAATAGCTTTCTCCTCTTATTGTAAAGTTTGTTTATGGCTGGGGTCCACCAGACTGGATGTTTGCCTTTGGTGGAAAGAGTCTTGGTTTTATTTGGGATTGCCTGATCCATGCAGTCCTGAAGGTGTTCATAGAAGGCATTTGTAAGGGCTTCCAGCTTGGGTTGTGGTTTCCATTGGCTCGGGGTCTTGAAGGATACCACACCTGATTTGGGTAGTGTGAAGTTTGCTTTAGAGAAGTTCTTCATGGTGGTCTTTTTTGTTGGGGGTGGGGGCGGGATGTGGATTTCTAGTGAGATTAGTTTATGATCTGATCTCACCAATGAGGATATACTTCCGGTGTGGAGCATTTTGTCCCCATGTTCGTGATGATGAGATCTAGTATATTTTCTCCTCTTGTGGGGACAGTGACTAGTTGTTCCATGGCATTTGAATTTATGAACTCCAGGAACCTTTGGGCTAGAAAGTTTGGGCTTGAGTAATGTTCCCAGTCTATATTCGGGTAGTTGAAGTCACCCAATATGATGGTGTTTGGTGATACATTTATACCCTCCAGTGTCTTCAGGAAGGCTGTGTGGGTTTCCTGAGTTTGAGAGGGTGGCCTGTAGCATGCTACAAATTGTAGAGTAGTTTTGCCTATGGTTAATTGCACCTGGATGGTTTCCGATGCTTGCGTAGCCACCAACCTGGAGGTGTGGGTATCCTTGATGAATATGGATACACCCCCTCCTTTTGTGGTGTGGTCTGGGTTTTGGGGCCGGAACGCATGATATGAGATGAAACCTGATAGTGCCGGGGTGCTCTCAGGAGCCTTGAACCAGGTTTCAGTCACAGCACAGACATCGATGTTCTCCATACTGAGAAGGGCCTCGAGTGCGTGCATTTTGAGATTTAGACTTCTGGCATTGAGCAGCATTACCCTTAGTTTCTTCACGTTTTTGTTTTCTAGGGTGGTAGGTTTAGAATTTGAGCCTTGCCTAAAAAGGCACTATGGGGGTGGCAAGAGCCTTAGCCAATATCCGGAATCCCAGGGGTGACAGGTGCAAGCCATCCCTTGCGAAGCAGCGTGGCTTGTCGAGCATGTCATCCCAGGCAGACAGGCACTGGATCCCCTTTGAATGACACCAGAAATTAAGCCAATTGTTAAAGCTGATCATCTTGTCACTATATTGTGGCATCATTCTTGGTGAAGGAAGGATACTGCTCAGGGTCAGGGTCATACCTGCCTGGGCTACATAATCAGAGAGCTCCTCTTTGTCTCTTTTCATGTAGTCCAGGGAGGTACGTCTCAGGTCGTTCACACCAGCATGGACAATGACTGTGTCATACTTGTACTTGCCATGGAGTGACCTGAGTGCTTGTGTTATGTGGAGGATTCTAGCGCCTGATAGGCAGCTTACCGTGACCTTCTCCTTGCTCAGCCTGGTGAGTGGGACGTCAGTGTGTCTGACTATGGAGTCACCTATGACAAGTATGTTTGGTGTTGTATTTGGCCTTAAGGGCAGTGACTGCTTTGCACACTGATTTTGTTGTTTATGTGTTGTTTGTGTGGTGTATTGAGTTTGCAGTTGCTTGGGTGTCTGCTTTGGAGGCCTCTGCTGTTTAGGTAAATTTTTACTCAGAGCCTCCGAGTATGTCTTAGTGTGTTTATGTGTTTGATTCAGTGGTGTGGTTGAGTTATGTGAGACAGGTATTGTGGTGTGTGTAGTTGCCTTCTCCTCCTGCCTGGTCTTGCCAGTCCTGAGTTGAGAGAGCTCAGCCTCCAGTTTGGCTAAATAGCTGCATCTCTCAAGTGTTAGTGTTACGTGGGAGGAGGAGAGGGTTGTCCGTGTACATGAGGCAATTGTAACATTGTCTCAGAATTCCCAGATTCACCAACTGGGCAGGAGAGGACGCCAGCATCTGACCCTTCGACATGCTAGAAAGATTTATGAGTTGGTATGAGACAGACAAGTAGTGGGCTTAGCAGGGAAGTGGGCACTCCTGGGGAGTTTTGCTAGTGAGAGATTTGTATAATATAGGAGTGCTTGACCTGCAAAGAGAATGCTTATAAGACAAGGGATATGCTTATAAGACAAGTGCTGAGCTTTTTGAGAAGGAAAAGCTATTTGGAACAAGTGCTGCACTTTTTAGTGAAGTTGTAAACTGTTTAGGTTCCTAACAGAGCAGTTCTAAGGGAAAAATTGAAGAACAGACTTTCTGGAGCCAGAAAGAGTTTAACCTTGTTTAACCGGCGCTGCCCGATGCTGCTCTAGTGGCAACTCCGCGCTAAATCGCGCTAAAGCACATTAAAGCGTGCTTGATAGCAAGGGCTGGAAAGAAGCAGGAATAGACCCAAAATGGACAATAAAACTACAGTTTCAAGTCAGTAACCACCTCTACGGGGGGCAGGGAAGCTGCTCAATGTTATTCACTGCCACTGATCAACAGAGAGACTCTCCTTTAGCCCAACAAAAATGGCCTCACAGAAACTTTCAAATAGTTCAGGAACAGCAAGCCTGTAACTGAACTTTTTTAACTCTCAGAAAAGTGGGAAAAAAGCAAGATTTTTTTTTTTGTTTTTGTTTTTTTTCAGAGATAGCAGAGGTTCACAAGTAATATCAAGTTATAACAGTGCAGTAAATGACCCCACACAAGAATGCTAGGTCAAGGACAGAAAATATGCAAGTTCTAACAAAAAAACGATGTAAAATTAAGTGCAAACAGGAAATTCAGCAAACAGCTTTTGGTTGTGCTCTAAATACAGCTACTAATACAGAAATCAAGTTTAACAAGCCAGCAAATGCTCAAGCTAGGCAGCTATGCAGAAAAACTTAGCAAATAAACAGAGAAAAAATACTTAAAATCTCAAAAGTGGCTCCCTTCTTCTCTCAGCGTTTTTTCCTCTTGGAGGGTGCTTCACCAACAGCCAACAAGCCTGAAAAGACGCCCAAACCACGAGGCAACTAGGTTTTAAGAGAGGAAGATGAAGGAGTTTTGGAAATGACCCCTAGTGGCCAATAAAACTACAGTTTGAAGTCAGTAACCACCTCTACGGGGGGCAGGGAAGCTGCTCAATGTTATTCACTGCCACTGATCAACAGAGAGACTCTCCTTTAGCCCAAGCAAAAATGGCCTCACAGAAACTTTCAAATAGTTCAGGAACAGCAAGCCTGTAACTGAACTTTTTTAACTCTCAGAAAAGTGGGAAAAAAGCAAGATTTTTTTTTTTGTTTTTGTTTTTTTTCAGAGATAGCAGAGGTTCACAAGTAATATCAAGTTATAACAGTGCAGTAAGTGACCCCACACAAGAGTGCTAGGTCAAGGACAGAAAATATGCAAGTTTTAAGAAAAAAAGATTTAAAATTAAGTGCAAACAGGAAATTCAGCTAACAGCTTTTGGTTGTGCTCTAAATACAGCTACTAATACAAAATCCAGGAATCTCTGAGCCTGCTTGTTAGTGGTTGTATATGTTTCACAGTTTATGAAGGGGTAGTTAAAATCACCCATGAGTAGTGTGTTAGGCTGAATGATGAGTGATTCTAGTAACTTCAGGTATGTGGAGTGTTTCCATTGTCCATGGTTGGGGACTGTAGCTAGCGATGATATAGTGAGGGATTTTACCTGTGGTCAGCTGATCATGGAGTAGATCAAGCGAGTCATCCTGCTTGACCAATCTAGAGGTGTGATTACTTTATATGTAAATGGAAACACCTCCTCCTTTTTTTTTTCCTTTTCAGAGGGTGATCTGAATGTGTGATAAGCATTGTAGCCTTGCACAGCTTGGGTGCTTTCTGTAGTCTTTAACCACATCTCTGTAACTACACAGATGTCAGCATTCTCCAGGGCAAGGAGACCTTCCAGGAAGTGCAGTTTCTTGTTAAGACTCCTAGCAATGAGCATTAGTACCTTCAGCTTGGCATTAGAAGAATTTGTTATGTTGGTAGGTCTGTTGGTTTGGTACTGCCTAAAAAAGGCAATATGGGGATCGCAAATGTCTTGGCCAGTATTCAAAAGCCTAATGGTGACAAGTGCAGACTATCTCTGGCAAACCAGCGTGGTCTGTCATACATGTTGTCCCAGGCTAACAAATATTGGATCCCCTTGGAATGACACCAGTAGCTAAGCTAATTATTGAAGTCAATCATTTTCTGTTTGTATTGTGGAATCATTCTTGGTGAGGGTAGAATGCTGCTCAATGCAAGGCACATGCCAGCCTGAACCCCATATTCCGAGATGTCCATCATGTCGCTCTTCATATGGTCCAGGGAGGCACATCTAAGGCCATTCTCACCCATATGGACTATGACTGAGTCATACTGGTACTTGTGGTTGAGTGACCTGAGTGCCGGTGTGATCTAGTGAATTCTGGCCCCTGACAGACAACTGACTGTAACTCGCTCTTTATCCAATCCAGTGAGGAGGGCATCTGTATGGCTCACGATAGAGTCTTCTATGACCAAGATGTTTTAATGTGTGGAGTTTCACCTTAGGGGCTTGCTTGTGGAGACACTGTGATGTGTATTTTTATGTGTAGTGGTTGGTGTTGACTTGTTTTTGTTTGCATGTGGTTTCTCAGGGCAACATACGGGTGGCTTCTGAGGTTTTGGTAAGTTTGAGTATCTCTGTGTATGCAGGATTATGTGTTGAGATCTTATTTAGTAAGAGGAATGATGTGCATGTGCTGAAACCTATTTATCATTTGATTTGCAGTATGTGAGAGTTGTATCTCAATTTTCATAATGGCACTACATCTCTCACATACTGTGTTTGTTTCAGGATTAAGTGGTTGTCAGCACACATGAGACAATTGCTACATTGCCTCAGGATGCCCATGTCCACCAGGATGGCCATAGAGACAGCAGGAAAGTGCCTATTCATGGTTTCAGTTTTTTTACTATGGGTTTAACTAGGGAGAAAAGTGGGGAGATTTAACTGGACTGGGATGATAGCACACGAACGAAGAATGGGTGCTATACCCAGTGTGAACTGCAGCTATATAACAAGGTGATGCTGCTCTGCACACAACTCAGATGCCCCAAGAGCAGCAGGGTGACCAGGGAAAGTTGCAGAGATAGTTATTCTAAGGGAAATTTTAACCTGATAGCATTTGCAGCTATACAGGGCACTGCTAACCACCAATGTGTGGAGAGCACTCTAGCGCAAACACTGGGCTTATATAGAATCAGAAAAATAAGTTTTACAATAGCAAGGCCTACAGACCAATCAGAAGAACATACAATATGTGTTCAGACAATAGGCAGTCAGAAAACACTCTTACTGTAAAAATGCTGGTCTTAGAGCTCAAGTGCAGGGAAAGCACAGAAACTAGATTCTACTGTCCTATAAAACTATCAGACACAATGTAATTAAATACTACAGCAGCAGTGGAAACAATTCAGCTTTGAAACTCTACTTAAAGTTGTGAGAAATGTAACAATTAATGCAGTAAAATAATTAGCTGAAGTGCAAAACAATGCTTATTTTCATTATTTTAGCAGTGGATGGCTTTAGATGCGGCAGATTCAGTGTAAATCTCAGGTTATGTAGCCAAACCGAGACCAGCTCTGAGGAATTGAGCAAAAATCCACACAAACACTGGATTTATATAGAATCAGAAAAACAAGTTTTACAACAGCAAGGCCTACAGACCAATCAGGAAAACATTCAATAAGCTTATAGCCAGCAGCCCCCAACTCAGAAAGGTTTACTACAGCACACTTATGCCACAAGAGTGCAATCAGAAAACCATCTTAATGTAAAAATGTTGGTTTTAGACCTCAAGTACAGGGAAACCATGCAATCTAGATACTATTTTCCTGTAGAACTAGCAGATACAATGTACTTATGTACTACTGCAGCAGTGAAAACAGTTCAACTTTGAAACTCTACTAAAGTGCAAGGAATGTAAGAATTAATGCAGGATTCTTATGGAATACAGCAAAAGCAATCAGCAGAAGTGCAAACTGACAACTTATTTTCATTCGTCTAGCAGCAGATGGCTTTAGATGCAGCAGATTCAGTGTAAATCCCAGGCAATCCCAGGTGAGATAGCCAAACCATCATGGATATTATGAATTATGGTAAGACCATGGTCAACCTATCTGTACATGACTCAAAGATAGAGGATATCAGGTGATGGAGAAAAAGCCTGAAGCGATATGGGGAGATTAGCAGAATGGCTAAAAAATGGCATCAGAGGCTCAATGTATGGGGGCAGAGTACTTCATTGTGATTTGGCAATCACAGAGTGGAATACTAACTGGGAGAATGCCATAATAAACAGCACAGAGCAGGAAAGCACATTGGGTTGGTAGTAACTGCAGAAATGAACCACCAAAAAACAGGCACAAAAGGAAAAAGCAAGTGACCAGAATTATGCTAGTTTCTGATGCCACTGTGCAAGTATCCTGACAGGCTATATGGCTGGAATAATGTTTTTGGTTTTGGTGCTCACATGGGATGAATGAAATCAGTTTAGTACAGAACATGCAGTGGAAGGCCATCAGGGTGATAGGAGATGCAAACACTAGCTTAAGTAAGTAAACTGTTTTAAATGGGTCCAAAGGAACGAAGGTGTATGGGGTTAGACGACAGGGCAGTAGGCAGGCAAAAAGGAAAGAGAATGGTTGATGGGAGGAACACAACTACCATAACTGCAGGCACAAACTTCAGCATAAACATCAGAAAGTATTTATTTTTCACAAAAAGTATCGGACCAGTAAAATGAGTTAGAATTAGACCTGAAAATGTTTAGCTCTTGACTATTCTTCAGTTCAGGCATGAATGATTTCATTAACCTAGTGCCAAACAGAGATAAATCTTACCACTATCTTTCATGGAGTCCAGTTATCTGCAAGGTAATAGCTTCCTACCTCTGAGATCTAATAGAATAGGAAGCAAAGTTTATGTGTTTTTTTTTTTTTTTTTTTTATTTTGCTAAATGCAAGCAGAGGCCAGTAAACAAATAATATTATTTGGAAGGGTGTCAAACAGAAAGGTAGCCCTTTCTATGACTTGACTTAGAAAACACAATATTGTCTTATAAGACTAGCATACAAAATCTAAGAAAAGCACTTGTTTATTAAACATATTTGCATTATATATGTAACACACATTCTTAAGTAAATGTACAGATACATGTCATAACATTAGTGACTGCTATATTTAGTTGCAGATATTTTACAGTTCCATAGTATGTTTGTAACAGGAAGGTCACTCAGGCAAAAATATGTGGCAAAATTGATGTGATAGCTTCTGGTTCACTGCATTTATAATTGCACCAAGTAAGTTAAATGAATGCAACATCTTAGATCCGAAGGGTAACATGGCTAGCTGGAGCCGTTCTGTGTGTTGCTTATTTCTCAGAAAGTAAAAAACATGTCAAATGTGATGTATAACTCTGTTGTTAGTTCATTATGCTGTTTTAGATTTCTCTTTCTCTCCTTTGATGCACTGCCTCATCTCTCTGTAAAGCCCCATTTGAGATGAATATCCCAGGCCGGATTTATAAACATCTTATAATCCCATGTCACCGCTTCAATTACAGAGCAAAATCTCATGAGCTGCAAGGATAGCTAATGCTATCCACAGCAGTGCTTGTAATACTACAGGTAGTCTCTATGGAAATAAACATTTTCTGCAGCAACAGAGATTGCCATAGCAACACTGCCTGCTGCTGTAAATAGTGAAACTGGCCACAAACCAGCTTCACCCTAAAGAATGCCATGGCTGCAGCAAAATGCTGATTCACAATGTCATGTTACTTTTGTAAAATCACTTCTGCTATTCCTCGGCTTGGTCTGAATCCCTACTTCGGTTTTACATGCTCAAAGAGTAGAACAAAAGAGGTGCAGTTTTAAATCTGAGGTGCATTATTTTTTAATAGGATGATCTGAAATAAATGCTGCAGATGTTGCTTCTTGCTTAAATAAATTTATACCATCAGCATGTATACCTCTCAGGTGTCCAGAACTGTGCAGAACATTCAGATTTTTGCCTCATATTTTTGGTCAGTGCCTCATAATATTTGTGGTTTTCTGGTAAATTATTGAGAAATTAGGTCACTAAATGGCAGGCATTTGAGTTTCAGGCTTCATTTCCATTAAAAGCTGCATGATAATGCAAAACGTGTTATTCTAGCAACTTTCTTAGTTTATACAAGCAATATTTAAAATGTATCCCTGATTCTAGGCTCCCCCCATTATTTTTGGATTTGTGCAGAATTCTTGTGCTAAGAGGCTGAGGGGTATGTCTGCACAGCAGCCACAAAGCAGCTTTCCACACATTAGAGGTGGACTGAAGCTGGGTCACAAAGAGGTCAGCATCCTTTGACTCTTGAATTGTTTACTCATTATTCAGATCACAAGCAGTGTACTGCAGTGTGAAATTCTAACTCATAACTTTGCCAGTCTCACACTAGTTTTATTGTCTCCTGGCACCAACAGGCTATTTGTTATTAATAAAACCCTAATTAATGATTCCTAATAATTGCAATTTGCTGAAAAAAAGCCAATCAATAATCTAGGATTTTAATTGATCTAGTTACTTTATTGATTTGGTTAGTCCCTATAGTGGTAACTAGTCAGTGAGTTGAAATTCATACTAATTAACATTTAATTTGGCTGCATCATTAGTGAAATTGTCCTCCTTCTTTTCCAATTAAATGCAGTGGGATCTTTGACATGCACTTGAAATTCCACCAGCTGTAGCAGATAGGACCTTGGTTTAATTACTCTTCTGAAGGATGTCACATTGGGAACACAGCTTCCTCATTGTGTTGCATTGCAGTGTCAGTACTAGAACATGATTCCAAGCAACTGATGTGGGACTGGAACCCACAGCCTTCTAATCTGCCAAGCAACAAAAGGTATCACATTGTGTGCTAAGCCACTGACACTAACAATAATGACAGCACACTGATTAATTGATCTTTCTTATTTGACATAGGTAAATTGACTTACAGCTGGTAAATCCACAATGCATGCAACAAGAAATGAATATTATTAAAAAATATGGCAAATTTCTACATTACACCGGAACTGCAGGAATGGTGCTTCTCCTCTTTGTAAAGAAGATTGCAGTGACTTCAGCTCGATCTAGGTTTGGAGAGGAAAAATCAAACAACAGAGGGTGGAGTTCATTTTTGTTATAGCAGTTTTGAAAATGTACAGGTTAAAAGAAGAAGGCATCTTGACCAGGAGCCAACACCGCAGAATGAGCAGAGCAAACTCTAAGACTGAAGCCAGACAGTAATGTTCATTCAGTGTCATATAAAGTATACACACGGGGCTTTTAAGTTTCTGCATAACACAGAAACACAGACGGTCTTTGGTAACAGATTATATTGTTTAGCAGTTCTTACAGACAAGAGTTCATGCAAAATGAACTAGAAAAGTGGAAGGGCTTTCTTAAATAACTTGGTTTCCTTCATCTATGTTACATAAAGAAGAAATAGAAGCAACCACCACTTGATTTCAATATTTAATGACCAATAAAATGATAAAACTGAACAGCAACATATACAGGATAAGCGCTTTTGGGCTGTGCCCTTCTTCAGATAAAAATAGGATTCATAACTTCTATTTTTAAATGAAATGGCAACCAATCAAGTTCTAGTATTGTACACCCTGAGCATAATGCCCTGTATAGGCATATTTCCAATAATGAGGGACATTATTTTATGTTTATGGCCATCTGGATTGTTAGAAAAGGTTTCAGGGGGAGATATAATAAATGACACAGAACTAGAAGAAACAAAATGGATAGTGGAATTGACTGCACATAGGCATCCTGGACTTAATGATGTGGTCCCTTTAAAACCCATCCTTAAGAAAAGGCGAGTACAATACTTGAACTTGATTGGTTGCCATTTCTTTTAAAAATAGAAGTTATGAATCCTATTTTTATCTGAAGAAGGGCACAGCTCAAAAGCGCTTATCCTGTACACATTGCTGTTCAGTTGTATCGTTTTATTGGTCATTAAATATTGGAATCAAGTGGTAGTTGCTGCTATTTCTTCGCTTTGGTGCATTTTGGTGTTTAGCAGTTGAACCTTTGGTGAGGTACCTATATTTGTGTGTTTGGACTTATGTTACATAAAGACCTTATCAGAATAAGAAAAAAAAGTGCTGATGTACTTAAACTAAAACACTGGAAGCCACATTTTCACCTACAAAGTCAAATAATCCAGGTCTACATGAACATCTTAACATCAAAATTATTAAGTTAAAGGCCTCTAGTTTAATTTTAGGGTTTTGTGGATTTAATCTTTTTATTTATATTTAATATATTTCAATCAACACTGTACATGTTGATGAATCAATCTATATAACTGTTTGTCTGTCTGTCTATCTGGGTCCATCTACATACTAGCACCCCTCCTTCTCTCCTTCTTATCCAGCTCTTTTCCAAATATCCTGCTATTAGATGCTGCCATATGCTTGTCCCCCTTCCCAGCAGCCCATGCTTCCATTATGGCAGTACTACTTCTTATACTTTCATCCATTAATTGCACATGCACTTGACTCATTTTATTAACTTACTTTCTCATATTGCACAGCATCACCCCATATTCCATCTTTTTTTAGCCAACCATCTGATGTCCCTTTCTCTTTAATTCACCTTTCCTCATGTGGGCTGCTCTGCCATCACTTAAGACCCTCCCCGTTTTAGTTTGTGGCACTAGTTTTGATATACTGTTTCATTGTCTCTCTTTCAGTGCTTGTTTACATTCCACATTTAAGTGTAGGATATCCTGTGCTTATGAGCTCTGATAATCATTACCGCATCCCTAGTTTACTTAATGGAGAAATTATAACTCTCCTACCAGTACTGTGATGTGACTCAGTTTATTGGTGGTTTCCCTGGTTATTAAGAAAATAAAACTATATGAACTACTTACTACACAACATATTCTTGCAACCAACTCCAGGTTTGAAATGATCATGATGTCTTTGTAAACTATATCTATATACTGCATTAGCAGTGCCTTTAAGAAAGCTACTGAGTTTTTAAATGTACCGCACATCTTTTCCAGCCTGTCTGCCATCTACTTCATCACCCTCTCAGATCAGCATAAGTATTGCTCCCTACTTGTTTTCCTGTCAGTGTATTCTACTACAGCACACTTCTTGTCTTTCCCCATTTGCATTTTATCCAATTCTTTCCACTACTAGAAACCTACAGCACTAGAAGCACTGCGGCTGTTTTGCTTTCCTAAGTGCTGTTTCTTTTTTTGTTTCACTTTTACAATATCTTCCTTTCCTTGACTATTCCCATGCATTTATTTCATTCCATCAGTAATCTTCTTTAACTTCCACTCTTTCTTTCTGCTCCCCTCAGTCAGATCCTAACCTCCTTATAATTTTCTCTCTCTCTCCAAGATGCTTCACTTTCCTTATCCTCTGTCCTTCAGCATTCATTTCAGTCTTGTACTACTTATTCCAGCATGACCACATACCCTCACTCATTTCCCATAATCCCATTCTTCCACCACACTAAGGTTTTCCATAAATCATCTGACTCACAGCTGCCAGAAGCTGCCTCTCCCCTGCCCCTTAACACCTTGAGTCATTCTTGTCAGTTCCAGTTTCCCCTTGATATCCCCCTTCTGGTGAATGAACCCTCCAAATCTCAACAGGGTAAGCTGCTTCCCACAGATCTTGTCACCACTTTGTGACTAAATCATACTGTTACATCATACTGAACACATCACCCTTTCCTCTCTCTCACCTATGGCCTTCCCCATCCTGCTACTATAGGTAAATGCCCTGCCTTCCGTTATAGCCATTAATAAATGTATAACTACTATTTAAGTTCTTTGATTTGAAGACATAGCAGAGAACTGTAAAGAATAAGTTGTGATATGTCACACACAGTTTTATCAAATCTGTTCTCATATATTTAAACACAGGATTGGTAGGCCATATATCACCTTATGATGGTAGTAGGATTATTGTAGTTCATGATGGACTGAGTGACATCAGGCTGAATCACACACTAAATCCAGCCAAATATACTTAAAAACAGCTAATAAGCATATATACAGATCCCTCAACAATGATTCTAAGGTACAAGTAGCAGGTTATAAAACAGAAGAACACAACTCATTTATAGAGTTTGTTTGGGTGTTCATTAAATGGACTCTATGACACTGGAGTTATAAAAAATGGATGTTGTGCCGTTCTGCAAGTTATGAAAGAAGTGGCATAATAATGAACCCAAACAATTGTTTAAGTCTGTAAATTCACCCTGGGGGTTCCACCTGTGTCCCTCTGGGACAGGGACAATAAGTGCTGATCATGGAAATAAGGGTAGAACTTGGCTAGGCTTGAAAGGGCTCTAGGACCATTAGACTAGTAACTTCCTATGATCCTATGATCCTAAGTACAAACCATTGGAGCCCAAATGCAGCAAGAGTTGTTGAATTTAATAGCACACTGAGTTATGGTGTAGGTAAAATGAATCCTCCCTCATAAAGCTAAGCAGCAGAAGAAGAAACACACAAGCAATAAAACAGAATAATGTGCTTATACAGGACGAAGCAGTGCGGCCTGAAGGGTAGAACAGCACCTCCCTGTGCAAATACACAGGGCATTTGTTCACAGAGGTTTATCAGTTTATAATCATGTTGCATCATATAAATCAAATGGGCACACTACCTCCTCTCAGAAAAAGCAGGTACTTGGCTTTAACAAGCATTCTGCACTGCCATCCCACTGGCAGAGATGAAGAGCTCCTGGTTCTAGTGCTGGTGACCCATGTTTGATCAGCAGCCTAGGTGAGGGTCATTGTTCACTTGGTGACTGTTTTTAGTGGAGGGAAGAAAAGGGAGAAAGAATGGAGAGAAATCCAAAACTGCAAAAGAATCCAATTACTGAAGCTAGCAGCTAGCAAGAAAGAACAACCAGCATAGCAGGTCTGGGAAACTGCATGCAGCATGTCTGAAAAATCCTCAGTGTACAGAGACAGAATTTGCTACTCAATACTGA
This sequence comes from Protopterus annectens, assembly GCF_019279795.1. Lineage (NCBI taxonomy): Eukaryota > Metazoa > Chordata > Ceratodontiformes > Protopteridae > Protopterus > Protopterus annectens. The sequence goes on along the minus strand of NC_056732.1, from coordinate 241,044,535 downwards.
AGTTCAACAACACCACTAGAAACTAACAGAGCGAATACACTTCACTGAAAAAGGTACACACACACACACGAGCGCAGGCGCCCCATACATAAATACCATACCTTACAACTGTCCAGATTTTCACAGAATGTCCAGATTTTTCCTTGATATTTTTGCTCTGTTCCTCATAAAATGTGTGGTTTTCTGCCAAATTATTAAGGGTGGAAGTCACTCAATTTATTTTATTTATTAACTGGGAAAGTCTGACTTGGAACAAAGCCAATTTGCAGTGGAGGCCCGGGAAGAAACACTCCAGATACATGTCTTTGTAATGTAGGAGGAAACCAGGGCACCCAGAGGAATCCCACACAAATGTAGGGAAGACATGCAGACTCCGCACAGAAGGCACACCAGCTGAAAATCGAACCACAGAACCTCTTGCTATGAGGCGACAATGCTACTGCAGCACCACTGCGCCAACAGATAGACATTTCATTTTAATTCAGAAAATGCATGCAAACACAAACCCTTTTAGTCTATCAAAACTTTCTAAGTTTATAAGAGCAATATTTAAAATTTGTCCCTATTTTTGGCCCTTTGTCCTCCCCATTATTTTTGGCTTTGTTGGGATAAGAGGTTGAGAGGTATGATAAATACACACACACACACACACACACACACACACACACACACACACACACACACACACACACACACACAGACAGACAGACAGACACACACACACACACACAAACACACGCGCGCGCAGACAGACACACACACGCAAGGGAACCAAGCTTCCATGCCCCTTCATGCGAGAGCAAAAGCCTCTGATCTCCAACTTTCATATAACAACTCTGAGGTTTCTGCATCATGGAGTAAGATATGCCTTGTCCTTTTGTAAAATGTTGCAGAAATTCTGTGAATGTCAAGCTTGTCTTCTGATGTTGGCAAAATGGCTTTCAGGCTAAACTGGTCCTGCAGTGGAATATGCTTTATGTAATCATCATTATTGTACATGTTGTAAAGTGTGTGTTTTCCTGGACCATAAAACTGGTAATGCGATAATGACGCTGACAAAGATGATGATGAGGATGATAACGATAATAACGATAATAATAACAATACAATAACAATAATACCTTCTGGACTGCCTACAGCATGACAGTCATGATTTCTCCCTCATACTGAAAAAGAGACCAGATTAATATTGTTAATTATCTGGAACTAAACAAGGAAAAACAGTATTTTAATGCATTCTCCACAAAGAAATCATTCCAGAACATACCTGGCACCAAAAATACATTTTACATGACAGCACAGCTAAGTTCTGTTTTGGAAATGACATGTGTTCCTATGTATAACAAGATGATGTCATATATTTCATTAGTTTTCATGCCTGGTGCAATCTAATTCACATTTATATGCCCTGCTAGCAGTAGGATTCTTCCATCAAAAAAGCAACAACTTTGCCTGTCAATCCTGCAAATTATACTATGAGCTATGAACATGAGGAATAACTTTGAAATGAATGTCAGAGATGGCACATCCTTCAGACAGACATGCAGGCGACTAGCTCACTCAATAATAAAAACCTGTGTTGTGTGTTGATACTCTTTTGCTAAAGACTTATTGCAACACATGCTGCACTGCCAGAGACATTCAACATGGCTGCTGTGGCCATGAATCTTCTAACTGAACCACCTGCTGATTAACGTTTAACTCTGATAAAGCACACTTCTTTCAGATGTAGTTCACACACTGCAAACTGGGATGCCAGAGAGCGCTAACACAACTCTAATGACAAGCTTAAAGGTTAAAGGGTTCAATGGTTCACAAGCTTTTACTTACTAATCTTCAAAAAGCCTTAAAAGCAGGGTCATCCTCAGCAGTAGCACATACAGGTGATGAGTCTGAGGGAGAAATACCAGCTGTAGATGATGCTGTGAGATGAAGGTGTGCACAATATGCCCTGGCTCTAGCTAAGAGGCAAAGGATAGCACACGCGTACACACACACACACACACACACACACACACACACACACACACACACACACTCAGTGCCTAGGTCAAAGCCTAAGATCCTATGCAAATACAAATATGAAACCTGCTGCCTGTCAAACTCCATAACCTTTACTTAACCATGCAATGGCAGTATTCTGATAGCATCAGACAGGGACATCCACCAAGGACACAATTCGTACCTACTGGAATGACAAGGTAAGTGTGGAACCTGTAAGGAAAAAAATGATACCATCATTTGCACAAATACAGCAATAAGCAAGACTGAAATACCATTGCATCGACTACATTGTTTACAGTAGTAACTGAAATACAATGAGGTTCAACAATTATATAAGCAATCATTCACAACTGAATAGGAACAAGAAATCAAAACTTTTTCTTCTGCAATTCATATTCATAAAAGCAAGCTTGTGAGTAATAAGGCATTATCTATCAACTCTGCGCATCAGACATATGCAACCCTAAGTTACAAAGACATGCGTAAAGGGCAGGCCACAGTCATTGTCATTTGCACAGCATGGCTGGGGGGAGGCAGGAGGACAAGTCTGACAACAAAGAAGTGAATATGTGCAAGTAAGAAACATGTGTATTTATTAATGTATACAGTTGCCAGGGCCAGTTACAAGAGATGTATAGTACTCAGCACTCAGCAGTGCTGTTTATATAACTTGCATGTGAGCAAGGTGGCATGGGCAAGCCTTTGTCTGAAATATGGGCAGGGAATGTCGGCGCCACAACCGCAGTGTCACACTGACCCTCTGCACTCCCAGACTGTGCCTCTTCGTCTCCACCTTCATCATCAAAGACTACCGATATTCTGACATCAGGTGGTAGGAGTTCCACAGTGCCACTGTCAGGATCACCCATGATAACAAGCAATAAACACAACAAAGAGAGAACTAGGGAAGGAAACTGATCAGACCTCTATAATACATAAGATTTATGTTAAATTAACATAAATACTAAAGCAATCTAAATATTAGTCTCAGTTAGACCTAAATCTACCTTATATGCACTAATAACAATAAAAAAAGGTGTGCTTACCATGTGCAGGTGGTCTTGCAGACTGCAATCCAGATGTCCCTGTATGAAAGGAAGGGAAAGGAAAGAAGGGTGATAAGTACCACAATATAAATGAAACAAGAAACAGAGAACACTACCCTTTACATGTGCAGATTAAGAATCATCTCATACAAAAATCTCCTGAACAGTTGAATTTCCCACCCGCAAACATCCTCCTCTGTCTGTCTTGTACTATGTTGTCTAACCCACATTTATTACTGGCTTTAGCTATATCAGACTTGCAAGATATATGCATATAAAGATCTCAAGAATGACAGCTAAATTAATTTTATTTTGCATGTCTGGAATTTCTGCTTGAGACACTCTGGGTCTGTCATCTACATCGGCACCAATATCGATTTGGCGTGAACCCTGTGAAGAGCTTTCTACATCTCTGTCAGTGGACAGGAGTTCTTCTTTTTTAATCAGTGGTGGTTTAGTAGTAGCCCCCTGAGCCACCTGTTTCCAGGCAATTGCAGCTACCATTCAGCAGGCAGATGTGATCGTATCACTTGCTCGTATCTGGGAATAAGTTCAACCATACCCTCCAACAGCACTTATGTTGTCAACCACCTGCTGCCATATCCTGTCTCAGGCAGATTTGTCACCTCTGCCACTCACTAAGAGGTCTTGTGGAGTAGAGATGTGTTGGGCACCACAGCCTTGTATGAGATGAAACAGAAAACAAACACAAAAAGAAATTTATAATACACAGACAGGATGGCTGCAAATGCAGTTATGTATGAATCTATGCATCCATCATACACACAATAATTGAAAAGCTAATGCTCTCTATGACTTTACACAAGTTAAGACAGCTCCCCTACAAAATTCATAAAATTAACAAGAATTATAACAGTTCTGTAATGAGAACAACAGTTGCATAACTATGTTAGCATTAACAATACTATTCATAATGTATGTATTTATTTACATTTGAATACTGGGAAAGTCTGACTGGGAAGGACCCAAATTTCAGTGAAGGCCTGTAGAGGAAAAACTCCAAAGTATTACAAAACATTTTAAGAACAATACTCTTACAATCTTTAAAAATAATGCAAAGAACAATGTACAAGTAGAAATGGGGAAAACTTTTATAGATGCATCTCTACTGGAATAGATCTGAGGCAGGAAGATATCACAGCATTGACACATTCTTTGGGCTACACATGTAAAACCACCTGACCTTGATGAGAAGTTATATTACACTCTTCTGCAATAACTTCAAATTCCTAGAAAATAAAATCTACACAATTGTCAGGTAGTATTCTTAACAAACCTTTATAATGCAGACAAATAACTGATATACATGGGCTATGCCAACAGTATATAATAAATAAACTGCAGACAGACAAACCAATGGCATCCTGGATAGTAATGACAGCAGAGAATGCACCTGACGTATGTCCAGCTCTGTGGCACTAGGTGTAAATGGTGTGAACATTTTACTGAGGGAGGTCATAATAAATATTGACAATCATTGTGGCCTATGAATGTGCTGCTGTTGGAAAATCAAAGCTTCCCAGTAGTAAGAGCAACATGTAATATGCACTTGCTACATGAACCCTTTCGTTGTTTAAGCTTTCCTTTCAATTCTTTTCAACATGTATTCCTTTTTATTTTTTTTATTTGCCATCTGCCTTTGTGTGCTAAGCAAGCAGGGTTCACTACTGAAGGAAAAAGTGAAACATTTAATTTGGGCTACTTTCTGTAAACATACTTGGCAACCGTGTGCTTTTGTTAGCACTCTGGACAGTCTGAGTGGGGAAATGCCATGCATCACATAGCTATCTCTGTGGCATAATGTGTAAGTACATCGAGTTTTGATAAAAACAAAGGTGATAAAGGGTTCAAAACCACATAACAGATACTTTTAAAAAGGCTGTAAGAATCCCTTTTCTCAGAACATTTTCATTAGGAATGTAAACCTAAATACAGATAATAATGATAAATGATAATTATTTTTATTGTAAGCAATGTATCAGTAATGCATGCATAACTAAACTTTTCTATTTAGCATATATCATTAATGCTTCACATAGACCCCCAAGATAATGCGTGCAAAATTTGCTGAACACGACAATGAGGATATTTAATTAAAAATACACTTACATATGCATGATGGGCAGAATAATGCTGCTATAATTATCATGACACATCACATATCCAAACTGTGTGTTTAGGACAGTATGTCTTGTGAAGTATGTATGTAACATACCCCAGCCTATATTACTCAGGTCAAACAACTCCATCCATCTGAAATTTATTTACAAACAGAAATATTGCCTTTTATATTGGAATGCATCCCCAGGACTACTTAAAGTCACACAAATACAGGCATCTCTGAAGTATATCTCCAGTTCTTCTGAACTTCGTATATCCCTAGTTACCATGTTTAAAATGAAGTTCTCCCATGGCAATTAGAATGAATAAGCTAAGCTTCAATGTTTTTCATTCTTTATCCTTTGGGTTTGATTCCCAGGTGGTACAACATAATCTTAACAGTGTTTAAGTCCCAACATCAAAATATGTCTCATTTCATCCTATTTATCCTCCCAAACACCAAGGACTACAAGCCAAGCCATTCATTGTTGAACATTGGAACATGGTGTCAATAGGCTGAGCATCACACATGGCAAATCACACTGCCTTGTTTCACACCTTTATTGCTATATCATGTAAGCATTTCCCATGTGTCTTCCAAGCCATCCATAAGCTTGCAATTGTGCAAATGCAGTTGGCAAGGCTTGTGCATACGTTCTTACATGTAAGATCTGAACTGGGTGTCAGTTCAGATATATATTGTTAGCTTGACTTATGCAGACATGGCTGGTGATGGAGAGGATGGTGCTAAATGTAAAGCACAGAGGTGGAGTACTGAGGATTTCACGATTTTTGTGGCCCTCCTCATGAAATGCTACAGCCAGGGGATTATACTAGGTCTCAGTATAAGGCTGAGGCTTGGAAAAGCTTGGCCAAGGCTGTCTCCAGTACAGGTGGCATTCCACATACTTGGGAACAATAACAACACCATTACAGTGAACTGAAAAAGCACAGACAGGACCTCCTAAGCTGATGGGAGGATGAATTTAAGACTGCAAGTTGTGTAAGTATACTGTACCATCAGCAGTCAATTGCATAGCATGCATTAGACTCCAAGACAGTTATTTATTATGCTTTCATATATGCATTCTTTTCTTTTTCTCTACTGCACAGCTACAGAGGAAATAGCAGCAAACTGAGATGTGCACCAAGAAAGTCTAACTCACCTCAGAGAGGCAAGGGGTAAGTATGCCTCAGGATAAATGCCAGCCAGATGAGTATATCCAGTCCCTCACTCCCTAGTAATTTGAACAGGCATACCTCAACCTTGATATCAATCATACCTTCTCCAACAGCTCTTGCTGCTTGCATTAGGCAGTGTGAACACCAGCTTAACTGTGTGTGTGTGGGTTCAATATCAAGAATCAGCATTAGGTTTTATTACAGGATACTGTTTCTAAAATATTAACAGCAATAATGAATGTCATGAACAATTTGCTTATGGTAAGTGCAACTATTACATGTGAATGCCTGTAACCTATATGGCATATTGAAATAAAGGTTACTATTTCTTATATCCTAGCAAGCAATGATAATTATTTATTTTATGACACATTAATACATTTACATCATATCTGGATGTGCCAAAGGTGTACATAGTCATTAATCATATTTGTATATGTATTAAAAAATAAATGTATTCAAACAAAATAAAATAATGTGACATGCCATGGATCTAATTCTGTCTCTGTATTTTTTCTCTCCCTCCACCCTATCTCTCTCTTTTTTATTATTTCTTAAAATTCTGCTGTCTGCAGACCTTGCTGCTGAAAAAATAAATGACCAACAACACAGACAAGTAGAACTACCACTGAGGTTCGGCTCACCAGACCTCCACAGGTGGTAGCACAGACACCCAGCACTTTGAGGTCACAACCTGTTAGCGTCACCTCCACAGTCCCTGCCCTACCTGCTTCACCTGCATCAGGTAGCTCTGCACTGGCTGCTGGTGCAGTACGAGAGGAGGTGGCTATTTTGATATCCAGCAGGAACTGACAGGGCTGGTGGAGGATATAATGAAGGAGGTCCTCTGTGTCTGAATCAACAGGGTTGAAAAGTTCCTGCTTCATATCGATAAATTGATTGCCACCTCCGGCACTGACCCAGAAAACTGACACATGAGGCAATTATGGCAGTTCTGAAGGTGAAGACTAGATGTTCATTATTCTCAGGCTGGATGTGGGTGTGTCTTCCATGTCCCCTACCTATCCCCAATCTTGGCGTCCCCCAACCTTTTGTCTCCATCACCATTGCTGTCTGTTTTGTTTGTCCTGTATGTCTGTGCCTGCTTCTTAACTTACCCTACCAACCTGACCCTGACATTCCTAAGCCCCTTTCCCAACATTCCTCTCTCTTTAAAAAATGCAGAAAATGGCACCTGCCCCACAAAAAAAAATACACCCCATACATAGCTCTCCACTTAACCTATGTGACATCTTGACACAAATCATTTATTTCAGTTGGATATATAACATTATTCTGTTGTTTTCTCCCATCCCTGGTGTGTTAACTCTCCAAAGTAATGAATTAATTGCCCAATTCTACATTCATGTTGTGAAGAAGTAGATAGCTATGGTGCTGTCTCACCACTCTCCTGAAAATTCCTGTATTCTTTCCCCTGTATTCTACCTTCTGCTTACCACACCTTTTTCATCACTGTCCTATCAACCCCTTTTACATATAAAAAAAAAATAGAATCACACACAACACACATGGCCAGAAATGGTCCAAGGAGAAGCCATCACTTTTTGTCCTCAACATTTGCATGGAGATTGGCATAGGATACCAGTACTGAGTGATGGTGAACACTGTTTAACTTCCTATGGCAAAAGCTGAAGAATTTAATTTTAGCTGCAGCCGTCCAATTACTTTTGCACAAATGTGCTAAAACCTGCAGTGCTATGGGAAGACAGAGTAAAGTCAGACTAAAGGCAGTACTGTGAAATGATTACTGTAACAGTTAGGCTGTTGGGTGTAATTAACTGGAAGTTCCTATGTGGCTTGCTGAGATAACTCCCCTGCTTATATCCTGATGTTTTTACATAGTGTCATGGGTTCGATTACAGCTGTAAGTCAAATTTTTATTTAATGATATTCTGTATCCCTATCATATAGTTAACTGCAAACATCTGTACTTGTCTACATTTACATTTCACTAACATACAATTTGAATAGTGTAGCAAGACATCATTTGCAAAAATACTGAGACCCAACAGGGAGACTTAGTAAGCCCTCCCCTTATCCTGCTTATGTCTTAATGTAGGTTGCACTCTCTCATCCCTTGTTAACTCCCTATAACTAACACTTTATTGTATAGAGCATGGCAGAATAATAATGAGGTAAGTAATATAAGTAATGAGGGGAGGTTGGCATAATGGTTAAGGTGTTTACCTTACAGACACAAGGTGCAGGGTTTGATTCTCACTTGGGGCAACTGGCTAGGCTTAAAATGGCCCACAAGGGCAGTTAGCCTAGTACTAAACTATGAACCTATAAGTAATAGTAACACACCACACAGACAGTCCTACATGTCACACAAAAATATTATTACTATTCCTCTAGCCATTTGGCAGCATCTGTCTCTCTCTTTTCATGCCTTCTGCTTCTGTAAGTTGTCGTCTTTCAATTGTGTTATTTAAAGAGGGCGAAGTAGGAACTCCTTTGTGGTATGATGAGATGATGCTCAGAACTACAGGCAGGTTTTTGCCTACTTTAAAGGATTCCACATTAGCTAAATGTTACTGACTGTTTTTGTTCACTATTTTATGTGTAGCTGTTGCCTACACATTGTTATAAGCCACCATTATCCTGTTTCTGTCATAAGCTACTTGGTCCCTGCCTCCCTCTCCCCTTGTCTATGTATCTTCACCCTTCTGTGTCATCTCAGCCTTCCTCTTCTGCATTTGCGCGATGTCTAGCACCAAGCAACAACTACAACTGAGGCTAAATGGAAGTACACAGCTTATGGCAAAATCTGGTGAGTTTTTCCCCTTGGCCACATTTTTCTGGTGCCCTTCATGGTACTGTACTTAGCTATGTATAGTCAGCTTAATCTACTCTTCAACAAGCTGAAGTTGAATGTACATCTTACAGTTGTCATAAGGGTAATGAAGCATCATACATGCATTCTCATTTTCCGCAATTTGCTGTCCATGGGAACTTTGTAAAGTATGAGTGTGTATGTGTGTGTGTGTCACACATACATATGTGAGTTTCAGTGCATTTTCAAGGAATTGTGAGCTTCAAGGGAAGAGATGTTTATTGCTGTTCATGCTGTCTGTTTTCAATGTGCGACTGTTCTGTTTAATAAATGGTCGTCACTATTGTACTATAAAGCTCAAAAGCAGTGTTAGTAGCAAAACAGATTGAATGTTTGCTCTTGATGCAGAAGGCTATGGGTTCTACTCCCATGCCATATAGCTGCTGATTCTGTGTTGTACTTTAAGGGGGTGGGAGTGCTGTAATACTGAATTTGTCCTCCTTTGGATAACATGGCTAGTAACCATGAACCTGTTGTTGGTTTGACATTCATTCCCTATTGCAATATTACTAGCTTACTCATTTTTAATGTAACATAAGCAATTTATTTTTCAAGGGAAGCAGACACTGAATTTGTACATGAAACACCAAAATATAAAGTTGTTTGGTAGCAGGAACCTCTTTGTTAGTTACAGATCTCTTTAATGTGGTATTATTCAGATGACTTTTACTTCTGCAGAGATTGTGCATACTGATTGATATTGGTGAATTGTAATGACAGATGATTTTGTGGCCTTTGATGATTGAAATGTTCTGAAATGGGCAGATTTGTCATTATTGGTTCATATTTTGTTTCATTGCTTAATGGAAAAACGTTCAAAATTACAAATTTAAAACAAACTCTAACAAGGAATAGAATTTAATACAATCAGGAATGTGAATCAAAGAACACATGCATATATGTGTGATCCTGAAAATGTGTGCAAGGGACCTATGGTTTGAAAATAGCTCAAAGGTAAACTTTATCCTCCACTGGCTAGATGCATTTCTTTGAATGTGGGTTTCAATGCTGTTTCAGTGAAGGTGAATTTCAAGGGCAGACATGTTTAATGTTAAAGCGAAGTCTGTTTTCACTGTGACATTGTATTGTTTTGTTTAGCAAATGTCTATCAGTGTTTGACTATAAAATTTCAAATAAGTTTTAAATTAAATCCAAATATCTGTAAACATTGCAGAAGCAAAGAAGAAAATAGTGTGTACAATGCAAGGCTTGAACCGTGTTTATGGTAACTGAGGAGAAATAGCCAGAAATGGGACACTGGAATTGCTACTGAGGGTGGGGTGGGGAGCTGATGTGTGTGTCTGTGTGAGTGTGTGTGTGTGTGGGGGGGGTGATCCATTACCCTTCCTAGGGCCCCATTTGCAAGCATGAGACAAGACAAGTGTGCAATAATCCCAAAATGAAGTAGCAGGAATGCTTGACTGATAATCCACTGGTTTACAATTGTGATTGTCATTGGCATCCCATACTGGGAAACAGGTACATGTCCCTCCTGGTAATGTAATGTACATGAAGGGCAGTATATAAATCTTAGCAGCATATAATTAGATGGGACAATCACAGTGCTATGTTGTTCTGTGCACGCATGTGCATTGTCCCATAACCTGTGATGCACAGTGCTGTGTGTTCCAAACAGTGAATTTTACCAGTTACAAATGTGCTTTTTCACATCAGTAAGTTCAGATTTCTCCTATGGTGCTTGTAAATAATACTATACTCTCTAGACTGTGTAATCTAGATAGGTAGGAGGTTTAATTCTTGTTGTGGGAAACTTGTGTGTCTGCAGGGGTATAGTGACAGAGAAGTAACACTTCATTGTCAAAGGTGCTGTGTCCTCTTCCCCTGGGGAGAATACATTTAATTTTTCACACTGTGGGAAACTGGTATGTGTGTTTCTGGAGTGGTGGGGTGGTATAGTTTCAGGTAAATAACACTTAACTGTCTCCACTTCCCTTGAGGACAATACATTTGACTTTATACACAGCTCCATAACTAGATAGGTAGAAGGTTCAAATCAAAGGTGAGCGTGTCTTCAATCACAGCTGTGCTGACTCAACTTTCACTCTAAGGAAACATTTTAAACTGCTAGATTACTCCACCATCCCCTCATTCTCCCTTCATAACATATTCTCTGCAACACACTGATGAGGTCATTCTTTCTAAAGTGCCCTCTCACACAATGGAAGTCAGACTTTTCTTCTTATGCTTGCAGTTCTTATAGTATTCTCTGAATTATGTAACCGAATAGATAGGAGGTTCAAATAAAGCAGTGATTACCTTCTAGGAGCATGTGTGACTGTAAATGGATTCAGGATTGATTTACATACATATGCAGTGATAACATTTGCAATCCCAAATGGCTGAGCCATTTTAACACACACGTTTCCTTGGCAGTGCACTGCTGATGTCATCCCTTCATAGATGCTGTATGCCTCACTTGTACTAAGAATTCGCCTGTGGTGCTGGCTGCAGATAGTGTGCTCTATAGATTGTACAACTAGATTGATTAGGTAGTTCAAGTCTATGCCCGTTTAAGTAGTGTGACTGTAATTACTGTCACATAGGGGTGTCCACCTCACAACCACTTTTGTCTACACTTCCACTTATGAGATGTATGTTCAGTGCCACAGTGTTAAGCTAGCAAATTCTGGCATCCCCATGGAAAATACATTTTTGACAACAGAATGATTCCATAATGCTTATATAACTGCAGTCTCTCACTGCTGTAGTATGACTTCTCCTGTGGTGCATGACTTTAATGCTGTGCTTTGTAGATTGTGTACTTACATAGGTAGGAGGTTTGAGTCCAGTTATTAATGTGCCTTTCCTCCTCATACTGTGTTGACAACTCTTCAAACACATATATGATGTGTAGCTGTACAGTTTTACTGTGCCCTTCAACCACTTTTTAGTATGAACATCCAGCTAATAAACAATGGTGATGTCATCCATTCAACTGTGCACTGTCACACTTGTACAGCAACATGTCAGTGGCACCTGTAATTCAGGCCCTAATCTGTAGCTTGTCATCTTAGGTAGTCATTTCAAATTCAAACATTATTGCTATGACTGCATTGTGTCAGTCTTACAGTGACTGTACACGTCACTAACACTGTTATCAAACACATCCCACATAGCAATGCTTTTATTCAGAGTAATGATGGCATGTGAGTACATTTTCCTTACATAACAGTTGTAGGCATTCTCAGAATGTAGAAACAACAGCAGGCAATGATAAATTCAGTGGAATTCCAAGTAATCCAAGAGCAAAATAACAGAAAACACCAGAACCAAGGCAGGATACAATGACTCAACTTTCATGAACCACTTTAAAACACTAAAATATTTTAAAAACTGTGTTTTTAAAGTGTTTTAGTGTTTTAAAGTGCCTCATTAAAGCTGAGTCATTGTATTCTGCCTTGGTTCTGGTTCTTGGTTCTGGTGCCTTGGTTTCTGTGTTTTTTGCTGTTTTACTCAGAGTAAGCATTCTCCTCTGGCACAAGGAAATGAGACTATTCTGTATGTTGTTGCCTTACTACAGCAATTACAGGCACCTATATCCCTTGCAGCAGTAACATGATGTAATGCCTTGACATACCGACATATCTTACAACTATAGTAACACTTCCACTGTGTTGCTTTCATTCTCAACAATATCATGTACTTTCTGCAGTCAAATACTCAGGTGCTCAACATCCAAATTCAGAGCCTGTTAGCATCGTGTGGCCTTATACTTTAATACACAAATGGCATCAACCACAGTTATAATGTGTACATTTACAGTGAGAGAGGCCTGTACCATCCCTTTTACCTCAAAAGAGATTGTTTGTAACACATACATATGATGTAATGACTTCCACTGTGCCACTCGTGTTTCATCCACATGTCATTAGTCAGTAGACATATAGTTTTCTGTTCAAGTCCTGAAAAGGGCAGCATTATATAAATGTACTGACATTACAGAAAATCCATTGTATCTAGTTATCTGTGCCCATTTTTATGTTGGACAATGATATATAATCAGATGGTGTGATTGCATGGTAGTGAAACAGTTATTCAGGGCATGTTGTGCTTTGAATAAGCAAAGCAGAATATAATTCCAACAGTAACCAGGTACCTCTGCAAAAACACAAAACAAATCCAAAGAATAAAAGCAGGCAGAGGCAAGGCTCCAGTTTCTTCAGCTGATTTATTACAAGACACACAAGCACTTTCACCACAAGGCTTCTTCAGTTGTATAAAAAGCAGCACTCAACACACCCATTCTTATACAAAGCATTAGCTAGTCACATGATTAAAAAGAGAAAACTCTTTAAAGGCACAAAGAACAATTGTATTCAGCCCACAGTAAAATGCATAGTAAAATATATAAAAACTTCATTGCAAAAACCACATTTCATAAAAGCAATATTACAAAAAATACATATTACAAATACACATAAACCACATAAATGTAACAGATTCTACCTACGTAATGGTCTATTTTTCAGGATGGGTCTCAATGGTATATGGTCATTAAGACCATGTCATGTGTTAGCTCTTAATCTCACAATCCATTTGGCCTCCAGGTTCTCAGTTTGAACTCTGGTGTCACCACCCCTCTAGTTCTCATAACATTTACCTAATGCCATAAATGTAAAGGTGTGTTGATCATTCGTTTCTTTAATGTGTTTTGCTAAAGCATTGAACACACTACCCTTCTTAATATGGTATAGGTGTTACCTGATCCTATCCCTTAATAGTCTATCTGTCTTTCGCACGTAGAATTTACTGCATACTTTGCAAGTAGCAAGGTAAACCACATGTGAAGTATCACACCTTGCACTGGTTCTTAGTGTATAAGTTACACCAGTGTCTGGATGCAGAAACTCCATATCTTGATTTATAAATTTACAGAACTGGCACCTAGTGCACGGTTTAGTCCCTGGTGTATCCTCAGTCCTGATCTGGTCTCTGGGATTGCAAAGTCGCCTTAGCGACTTCTTATTTTTAAAAGTAAACTGTGGATATGTTCCTATCAGGTTGCTAACTTGTTTATCAGATGTCAAGATATTCCAATGCTTGCCTATGATGTCTGTGTAATATCTTATATTTCTAGAATAGCTAAAACACATTTTAAGTGGTTGTGAGATTTGTTTCTGTTGACCCCCGTTGCATAAATCACTCTCTACCTGTTCAGAGAAATAGGGTCTGGCTCTACTGTGACTAGAGTTTCTCACTGTCCTAATACTTTGATTGACAAGTTTCTGGTCATAGCTCCTCTCTGCTAGTTCTATATTTATCTTGTCTAGTTGTTCCACAAAATCTGTTTCTCTAGCATTCAATCTAGAGGCCCTGTAAGCTTGATTCTGTGCAACATTCCGAAAAATGTATTGAGGGTGCATGCTATCTTTTCTTAGTAAACTGTTCACATGACATCCCTTCCTAAACATTTTAGTGCTCAGTGCACCATTAAGTTCTTGTATAATAGAGACATCTAGAAAGCTAACTTCAGTATATGAACAGTTCATGGTGAATTTAAGAAAATGTGTTGAAGCATTAATATAGTCTACAAACATCATTAGCTGTTCTATAGACCCCCCCATAAAAGGAATAGGTCATCTACAAACCTGTGAAAAAATAATATGTCATCTTTAAAGTCACAGCCATGGGAACATCATGTGCTAACAGTTATGCGAATGCTATAATGTCCAAATGGGAACACGATAATTTGGTCGTGGGTGACTTTAAAGATGACATATTTTTTCGCAGGTTTGTAGATGACCTCTTCCTTTTATGGAGGTGGTCTATAGAACAGCTAATGATGTTTGTAGACTATATTAATGCTTCAACACATTTTCTTAAATTCACCATGAACTGTTCATATACTGAAGTTAGCTTTCGAGATGTCTCTATTATACAAGAACTTAATGGTGCACTGAGCACTAAAATGTTTAGGAAGGGATGTCATGTGAACAGTTTACTAAGAAAAGATAGCATGCACCCTCGATATATTTTTCGGAATGTTGCACAGAATCAAGCTTACAGGGCCTCTAGATTGAATGCTAGAGAAACAGATTTTGTGGAACAACTAGACAAGATAAATATAGAGCTAGCAGAGAGGGGCTATGACCAGAAACTTGTCAATCAAAGTATTAGGACAGTGAGAAACTCTAGTCACAGTAGAGCCAGACCCTATTTCTCTGAACAGGTAGAGAGTGATTTATGCAACGGGGGTCAACAGAAACAAATCTCACAACCACTTAAAATGTGTTTTAGCTATTCTAGAAATATAAGATACTACACAGACATCATAGGCAAGCATTGGAATATCTTGACATCTGATAAACAAGTTAGCAACCTGATAGGAACACATCCACAGTTTACTTTAAAATAAGAAGTCGCTAAGGCATTTACTTTGCAATCCCAGAGACCAAATCAGGACTGAGGATACACCAGGGACTAAACCGTGCACTAGGTGCCAGCTCTGTAAATTTATAAATCAAGATATGGAGTTTCTGCATCCAGACACTGGCGTAACTTATACACTAAGAACCAGTGCAAGGTGTGATACTTCACATGTGGCTTACCTTGCTACTTGCAAAGTATGCAGTAAATTCTACATGGGAAAGACAGATAGACTATTAAGGGATAGGATCAGGTAACACCTATACCATATTAAGAAGGGTAGTGTGTTCAATGCTTTAGCAAAACACATTAAAGAAACGAATGATCAGCACACCTTTACATTTATGGCAGTAGGTAAATGTTATGAGAACTTGAGGGGTGGTGACACCAGAGTTCAAACTGAGAACCTAGAGGCTAAATGGATTGTGAGATTAAGAGCTAACACAGGACATGGTCTTAATGACCATGTACCATTGAGACCCATTCTGAAAAATAGACCATTACGTAGGCAGAATCTGTTACATTTATGTGATTTATGTGTATTTGTAATATGTATTTTTTGTAATATTGCTTTTATGAAATGTGGTTTTTGCAATGAAGTTTTTATATATTTTACTATGCATTTTACTGTGGGCTGAATACAATTGTTCTTTGTGCCTTTAAGAGTTTTCTCTTTTTAATCATGTGACTAGCTAATGCTTAGTATAAAAATGGGTGTGTTGAGTGCTGCTTTTTATACACCTGAAGAAGCCTTGTGGTAAAAGCGCTTGTGTGTCTTGTAATAAATCAGCTGAAGAAACTGGAGCCTTGCCTCTTCATGTTGTGCTTTGAGTTTTCCTACGGCACATGCACTGAGTACTGGCTTGTATAGCATACCTACACAGACAGAATGTGGTTCAGTTCTGGGATATTGTATGTATTGCATGATGAAAACAGCTTCCTTGGTAAAGAAGCATTGATATTGTACTATTCATGCAGAGAGTGACATGTATAGCTCCTTTTCAGCATTCTGACTAAATCAGATTGCTTCTTACTTTACACATTGATTTCAGTTATTTGTGACAGCCTTCATTTCTATCTGCTGTGGCACATGCAATCAATACAGATGTCTATAGAAAGTCCAGCATCATAGGCAGGGGTTGAATCTGGTAACATATATCTGGCAGACAGCAGTGGTTTACACACAGAAAATAGTTAGGGCACAATCAGAGGGCCACCTTTTTCAGGCCTTGCCATACAAGGTAGGGCATCCATACCCCTTATAATAGGAAAGTACTGTAAACTTTTTAAGGGTATTCTTCATGACACAAATGATATGCATATTTCTGTGGCATCTCTCTGATATCTTTCCTGGCATGTGTTTGAAAATGACAAGATGCGAGTCTTAATTATGCCATTCATTGCTCGCAGGCATTACTCATTTTTGAAATAACTATGCTCTGTATTGCATGTCTTTATCTAAACATTTCTTTATTACTACAATTCTTTTCTTCATGCTGTACAACTTTATGGCAAATGAGGGCTTACATAAAAGGTTTCTTACTGTATGGGAATGCTGCCAGATCATCGAGAGTGTGATTGGGCCACTGATATGATACTTTATTGTGTGTTAGTGTTGTTGAATTGCTGTTATGCTACTGTTTCCTGTAATTCCTTGTGAACTTTTGGTGCATGTGAAATAATTCCTGCTTTAAAACTTCAGCTTGGCCAGCTAAAAACTTGGTTATATTCAACTGGACGTATAAGAGAATTTAAGTACCTTTTTCTGCACTTTTTTTTTAAAAAATACAGTATTTAAATTGATTTAAACTGTGTATGAAGGAGTGTTGAAGGAATTTTTATCTGAAGTTATTCTGCTCTTCAGTAACTTGAACTAAAGCTAGTGTTGGCTGAATTTTGTTATTTGCTAGTAATTACAGGTGTGGGGGTAGCCACATTCTTTGACTTCCTGTCCTTGCATATTTAAACTGGTGCATGTGAAATAATTCCTGCTTTAAAACTTCAGCTTGGCCAGCTAAAAACTTGGTTATATTCAACTGGACGTATAAGAGAATTTAAGTACCTTTTTCTGCACTTTATTTTTAAAAAATACAGTATTTAAATTGATTTAAACTGTGTATGAAGGAGTGTTGGTGTTAATCTTAGTGGCATTGAAACTGCCCGCCCCTCAGCCTGCCTCTGGGCCCATCTCATTTGCTCACTCAACTGAGTGCAGTGAGATCATATTCTGATTTCAGGCACTCCTACTGTGTACAAAGAGAGCATCTGGGAAATAGAAAAAAAAAAAAAAATTAAGCTTATTTCCTGCCTTTCTTGTTAAGTGGTACAGACTATTTGTAGGCTTCTGAGCCCCCAAGCCCTTCTGTGTTTGAGGGAAGCCTTCTAGCTTGTTTATTTCTTATAACTAGCCAGTTTTCTAGTTTCAGCACTCAAATCTGTTTCTTTGAGCTCAGCACTTGTTCAGAAAAAAAAAAAAAAAAAAAAAATTTCATCTGCTTTTACTGTACTTGTGTTTTTACCTACTTCTTTTTACTTTTGCATCATCTTAAAATACGCAATTGTATTTATTACTGCTTGGTGTAACTCATTCTAAGCCTTTTGGTTTAAACACTTGGGCTTCGGACCAGTTAGTTGTTTTGCACTGAGAGGGTTTGTGGTCTGCACTGTTGTGGCAGAACAGGTAGCTTACATCCTTCTAGGTTGAGAACTGCTGATTGAGGGCTCAGTGTCTGTTATTCTAAAAGTGTATTAATTCTGGTTTAAGCACTTGGGCTTTCAAGCCAGTTATTTTACATTAAGAGGGTTCGTGGTCTGCACTCTTGTGGGAGGAGAGGCTGGACTCTGCCCTTCTGAGCTGGGAATTTCTGGTTAAAGGCTTATAGTGCATGCATATCTGAACTGTTCCTTACTGAAGTTGGTGCGCCTTGTTTGCTGTGGCATAGACTGGATTCGGGCCTGCTGGATCTAGCTTTGTTTGTGTAACTTGAGCACTAATCCAGACATTCTCTAAAGTATTCAATGGTATTTATTACTGCTTGGTTGTAACTTGATTAAAGTGTAGCTATCATTCAAGTCTTTTGGATTAAGCACTTGGGCTTCAGAACAGTTGTTTTACATTAGGAAGGTTTGTGGCAAGCACTGTGGTGGCAGGACAGGTAGCTTTCATCCTTCTAAGTTGGGAACTGCTGATTGAGAGCCCAGTGTCCAAGTGTATTAGTTCTGGTTTAGGCACTTGGGCTTCAGGCCAGTTATTTTACATTAAGAAGGTTCGTGGTCTGCACTCTTGTGGGAGAAGAGGCTGGACTCTGCCCTTCTGAGCTGGGAATTTTCTGGTTAAAGGTTTATAGTGCCTGAATATTTGAACTGTATCTTACTGAAATTGGTTCACCTTGTTTGCTCTAGCATAGACTAGATCCAGGCCTACTGAATCTAGCTTTGTTTATATGCTTGTTGTTTGTTTGCTTGTTATTTCCCTGGAAGCTAATTCCACCTAATACGCAACTTCTCAGCGCTTCTGTGGATCACTAGTAATATCTGCATTGCTTACTGTACTTATTTCCTTGTTTCACTTGAAAGAAAGTTACTGTTTGTCGTTTTTGCATTTAGTTACTTGTAACACATTGCACTCAAGTTACCTGGCACTTGCTCACTAAAGCAATTATATAAGTCAGCACTAAAAATTAAAAGCACTACACCCTCACTCCCCACTGGCCCTTGTTTTCAATTAAGGATTTCCCAATATTATTCTAGCATGTCCAAAGGTCAGTTGTCAATCTCCTCTCCGGTCCAGCTGGTGAATCTGGGAATCTTGAGGCAATGTTATAACTGCCTCATGTACACAGACAACCCTCTCCTCCTCCCACATAACACAAATACTTGCGAGAGATGCAGCTATTTAGCCAAACTGGAGGCTGAGCTCTCTCAACTCAGGACTGGCAAGACCAGACAGGAGGAGAAGGCAACTACACACACCACAAAACCAGCCTCACATAATGCTACCACTCCACTGAATCAAACACATAAACACACAAAGACATACTCGGAGGCTCTGAGTAAAAATTTACCTAAACAGCAGAGGCCTCCAAAGCAGACACCCAAACAACTGCTACCTCAAGACACCCCACAAGCAACACATAAACCACAAAAGCAGTGTGCAAAGCAGTCACAGCCCTTAAGGCCAAATACAACACCAAACATACTTGTAATAGGTGACTCCATAGTCAGACACACTGACGTCCCACTCACCAGGCTGAACAAGGAGAGGGTCACAGTAAGCTGCCTATCGGGCTAGAATCCGCCACATAACACAAGCACTCGGGTCACTCCATGGCAAGTACAAATATGACACAGTCATTGTCCATGCTGGTGTGAACGACCTGAGACGTACCTCCCTGGACTACATGTAAAGAGACATAGAGGAGCTCTCTGATTATGTAGCCCAGGCAGGTATGACCCTAACCCTGAGCAGTATCCTTCCTTCACCAAGAATGATGCCACAATATAGAGACAAGATGATCAGCTTTAACAATTGGCTTAATGTCTGGTGTCATTCAAAGGGGATCCAGTGTCTGTCTGCCTGGGATGACATGCTTGACAAGCCACGCTGCTTCGCAAGGGACGGCTTGCACCTGTCACCCTGGGATTCGGATATTGGCTAAGGCTCTTGCCACCCCCATAGTGCCTTTTTAGGCAAGGCTCAAATTCTAAACCTACCACCCTAGAAAACAAAAATGGGAAGAAACTGAGGGTAATGCTGCTCAATGCCAGAAGTCTAAATCTCAAAATGCATGCACTCGAGGCCCTTCTCAGTATGGAGAACATCGATGTCTGTGCTGTAACTGAAACCTGGTTCAAGGCTCCTGAGAGCACACCGGCACTATTAGGTTTTACCTCATATCATGCGTTCCGGCCCCAAAACCCGGACCACACCACAAAAGGAGGGGGTGTATCCATATTCATAAAGGATACTCACACCTCCAGGTTGGTGGCAACGCATCTAAGCTTCGGAAACCATCCAGGTGCAACTAACCATAGGCAAAACTGCTCTACAAATTGTAGCATGCTACAGGCCACCCTCTCAAACTCAGGAACCCCACACAGCCTTCTTGAAGACACTGGAGGGTATAAATGTATCTCCAAACACCATCATACTGGGTGACTTCAACTACCCGAATATAGACTGGGAACATTACTCAAGCCCTAACTTTCTAGCCCAACGGTTCCTGGAGTTCATAAATTCAAATGCCATGGAACAGCTAGTCACTGTTCCCACGAGAGGAGAAAATATACTAGATCTCATTGTCACAAACATGGGGACAAAATGCTCCACACCGGAAGTATATCCCTCATTGGTGAGATCTGATCATAAACTAATCTCACTGGAAATCCACATCCCGCCCCCACCCCAAGCAAAAAAGACCATAGTGAAGAACTTCTCTAAAGCAAACTTCACACTACTCAAGACTGGTGTGGTATCCTTCAAGGCCCCTGAGCCAGAGGAAACCACAACCCAAGCTGTGGAAGCCCTTACAAATGCCTTCTATGAACACCTCCAGGACTGCATGGATCAGGCAATCCCAAATAAAACCAAGACTCTTTCCACAAAGGGCAAACGTCCAGTCTGGTGGACCCCAGCCATTAACAAACTTTACAATAAGAGGAGAAAGCTATTACATGATAGAACAAAATCCATAAAAGGGAAGTCACCCCTGATCATTATTAGTAAAAAATACGAGCACTCATAAAATCAACTAAGGCCAATTTTGAGAGAAAAATTGCCATGGATTCAAAGGACAATCATAAGGCCTTTTTCAGCTATGTTAGGAACCTGGGTGGAAACTCCCAGATATGCTCAGAATTAGTCCAAAATGATACAAAAATCACTGAACCCACAGACATTGCCAACATACTGGCAGACAGGTTCAGTGCAAACTTCACCCCTCTCCCCTAAAGGAGAGATAACTATCCCAGCCGAGTGTAGCCTCCCGGACATCTCAAATGCGCAGGTGAAAGCTGCTCTCTCTAAAGCTAAAAACACAGCATCAATGGGACCGGATGGTGTCCCCGGCTGTGTGCTACACGAGCTAAATGAGGAATTAAACCCGCACATAAGGCAGCTGTTTAATCTTAGCCTTACCACAGGATACGTGCCCAAGGAGTGGCGTGACGGCAACTGTGGTCCCACTCCACAAAGGCGGTGCCTCTACGGACCCTGGTAATTACCACCCCATAAGCTTAACAAGTCTAGTCTGCAAAGCTATGGAGAGGATCATAATGGAGCTCATAAACAAAGATATAGGGGACTTGCAGACATTGGACCCGACCCAGTTTGGCTTTGTCAAGGGAAGATCATGCCTTTTGAACTTGGTTGACTTCTTGAAACAGTCACCAAGGCCATTGATGAGGAAAGGCAGTCCATACAGCCTACCTTGACCTTGCAAAGGCTTTCGACACAATACCCCACTCGGGTATTGTAGAAAAACTTACCAGCTTAAATGTAAACCCATATGTCACAAGATGGGTTGCAAACTGGCTTAAGGACAGAACCCACAGGGTTAGAGTTGCTGGCGCTGTGTCAGACTCCAAGCCGGTCACAAGTGGTGTCCCACAGGGCTCGGTCCTTGGCCCCCTATTGTTTGGCATCTACTTCTCAGAAGTACAGGCCAACATGGGAGGACTTTGGCTGACAAAGTTTGCAGATGACTGCAAACTGGGCGCCATAGTGGAAAGTTCATCGGACACGGATATCCTTCAGAAGGGACTCACGGAAACAGATAGCTGGTGCCAGAGCCATGGCCTGAAGTTAAACGCCAAAAATTGTATAGTCATACCCTTCGGGAAAAACAAGGTAACCCCAAGCTACCATATAGGTGGCAATCCACTAAGCACAGAAGAGGTTATCAGGGACCTGGGGACCCAGGTTGACAGTGGCCTTTCTTTTGACACTCACATTGCTAAAGTGGTTAGAAAGACCTTCTACATTGCCCACCTGATCATGAAGGGATTCACATCCAGATCTAGTGAGGTCATTGTTCCCCTGTACTCTTCACTTATCAGACCAATGATCGAGTACAATGCCCCATTCGGGATGTATCTCACCCGACATCTGCAGCAATTGGAGAGACCCCAAAAGTTCCTCACCAAAAGGATAAAGGGACTCCAAAATCTGTCATATGCTGCCAGATTGAAGAAACTCCAGCTCTATTCAGTCGCATACCGTCTGCTCAGAGGTGACATGTGCCTGACATACAAGGCCATGTCCAACCCGGAATTAATGGACATGCTCCACCTCAAAAATCCAAATCCACCAAAACCACTAGAGCAAGCGACTTAAACCTTATCACGGATATAAATAGGACGTGCTGGAGGGATAGATTTATCACTCAGAGACTCCCTATGCTGTGGAATAAAATCCCGGTCCATGTGAGGCAGAGCACCTCGCTGACTCTGTTCAAGAGAAATCTAGACCTGTGGATGGGAGATCGTAGGTTTACCCCAGGAATCATCTCTGTGTCACTGCTGGGCAGAGGCACAACAAACTAATGGGCACAGTATTTTTTCATATAAGGGGTGGCGTAAGCCACAATAATTTGGGCTAGGCTTATAAATGCTTTAGGGCAGATAGCCTAGTATAAACCTATGAACCTATGAACCTATGAACTTGCCCAGTATAACAATGTATGAGATATGTGCAATTTACCAAGAGAAAAGTTGAAATCATGAAATATCTTCAGATGTATGTGGTCATTTTGCTATTTATTACCATTTAGCATTTACATGACTATACAACACATGCTTGTTTATTACATGTTTATAGTTGATAAACCCCTTTTCTATGGGTGCTAGTAACAGTTATTGGCAAAAATATGTCCATTTCTGATGTTTATGACACAACAGCTGTAAGATTCATTTATTCTTGTGAATAAATGCTGAAGTGGAGAATACAGCAGTGCTGTCAGATAGCATGCATAAATTCTCTGTATATGCATCTCATATGCAGTAACTGCAGCCTACACATAGGTTCATAGGTGTGTACTAGGCTAATGGCCCTGGAGCCTTTGCAAGCCTAGCCCATAGGATTACCCTGGCATCATGCCACCTGACCTTAGTTCCCAGTGCCTCTGTCAAGTAAAGCCACCGGACTGATCCCTGGTGTGAATTTTCTATTTCCCATCCACTCATCAAGATTTCTCTTGAAGAGGGCTGGTGAGGTGCTCTGCTTGACATGTATGGGAAGTCTATTCCATAACATGGTCAGTCTCTGGGTTATGAACCTGTCCCTCCAGCATGTTCTGTTGATTGTGGTAATCAGGTTGAGGTCTCTGGAGCATGTGGTGTGGAGGGATTGGGATTTCTTTAGATGTAGCATTTCTAACCAAGCTAGGTCAGACATGGCTTTGTAAGTCAGGCAGAGATTACCTCTAAGTAGGCGATATGAGACAGAGAATAGTTGGAGTTTTTTTAGTCTGTCCATATAGGACAAATGTTTAAGGCATAAGATTCTCTTTGTGAGGTACTTTTGCGGCCTCTCCAGTTGTTGCAGGTGTTTAGTGAGGTAAATGCCAAATGGGGCATTGTACTCAATGATTGGCCTAATGAGGGAAGAGTAGAGGGAGACAATGACCTCTTTCTTCCTGGATGCAAAACCCTTAGTAATGAGATGTGCCACATAGAAGGACTTTCTGACCACAGTGGCAATGTGGTGGTCAAAAGAGAGGTTGCTGTCAACCTGTGTTCCCAAATCTGTTATAACACCTTCTGTGTTCAGTGGACTACCATCAATGTGATAATTCATGGTAACCAAGTTTTTCTCAAAGGGGTTGACGACACATTTTTTGGCATTACGCTTAAGGCCATGGTTCTGACACCAGTCGTTGGTCTCAGTGAGGCCTTTCTGTAGGATGTCAACATCCCTCGGGGAGTTATTAATAGCTCCCAACTTACATTTATCTCATAAGGTATCTGCTGTCCTTGCTAACTGTTATCTCAAGTCAGCATTTTATTAATATGTATATCACATTAACTCTCCTTTGTTGCGCTGTAGCTTTATGTCCCTCTCACATTCTTTGTCAGCATGTCAGTTTTTATTTAGGTGTCTATATCAAGTATTATTATTGAGATTATCATTACAGCAGTATGGCGTTATTTATGTTAAGAATGTTTATGTGACAATTCAGTACATTTGTCTGTAGTATCTGAATACATTTTCCCCATTTACCCTCCCCTCTTAATTACTTCTGCAGTACAACCAATGTTATTTGTGTACAATTACCCCATTTCACTTTCCTACCTTGAGAATTCTTTCACTGGACTTGCCCTTAGTATTTCTCAAAGTGCACGCTCGTATAGGTTTGCCTATAGGCAAGCCGTTTTGTTTACATTCTGTGCTCATGCATACAAATACCTTTCCATTTCCAAAAACACTACTGCTGGCCATGAAAATGTGCTTGCGAATGTGTAGGGGTGATGAGCAGCCTACATATTCAATTAGTGCTGCTGCTGGTCTCTCTAACGTACTTAAATCGTGTAAGCTTAGCACCAAGCCTGCACGACTGTTAATGAATCCAATGGCAAGTTTTCCAACCCTGTAATTTTTCCATGAAAGTATCATTGTACGTTTTGCACTTGCTTTAGGTGACTAATTTGAATGAAAAGAATGCAGCACTATATTCAGTAATGGGTCTGATCAGCAGTACGTTGATCTCCATGGAATGACTAGATATGTCCTTCGGAATCAAATGGGCTGAAGAATATATATTTAAAACTGTTATGCACACAGGGATGAAAGTTTAAATTGTTTTCTTATTTCCCTAAAAATGTAATGATGCAGTGTTTTTATGATTTGCTGTTATTTAATAACTGTCATTTATTTCCTTTTTGTCAGTGCTCATGCTGTATTTGTTGACCATTATTATCACTTGTATGTGTATTTTCTGTAGACTGCCTTGAAGGACTTTGCCATCTTTTATTGAAACAATTATGGAACATACTTTGCGGTCATCAGCATATTTTATTACCCAAGAGTCCATGTTTCACTTTTCCTTAGTTGAGATGAATAATCTAATATGCTGTCTCCAACTCATACTCCTGTGAGGCGCTAGTTGTAACAGTCCAACCTGACTTGTTATATCCATTCCTTAAAGTGTATTGCTGCTCCTTACATGCACATTTGATTTATAATTAACTTCTTTTATCCTCTTATGTTAGAATTGCAATTTTATTTTGAAAATAAATTTATAATGTTTCAGTTTCACCCGCAAAACACCCACAAAATGATGCCACGATAGGTAATGGCTAATGATTTGCATTCACTTGCAAGGCATTCTGAGTAAGTAAATACAACTCTTCATCATCACATCAGTTAAGTTTTCAATGTGAGGTGTTCCACCTGCAATATCTAGTTGACAACGTGCCTTTCTAGGAACTTAGACTCTCCTTTTGCTGCAGTTAGCATAGTGACCTGCGCACTAAAAAGGGTCAGGCATTGTAGGCTTAGGCTTTAATGATATCATGATAGTTTTCAGTTCCAAGAAAAATTTTAGGGGTTGTCCTTACCAGCATAAATTTGTAAACATGATACACTTTTTGCTTCAGTAACTACACTGTACAATTAAAGTGGTTACATCCAACTTCAAGAGTTTGTTACTTACACTTGAGTCATCGAGTTAAGCAATATACTTTAGTGTCTTACTTTGAATGAACTGACATTTAAATTACCTTGTGCAGAGTCGTACGACATATCTTAATAAAGTCATGTTAGGCAACTTTCATTGGCGGTTGTTCATCAAGTACTGCTGTTACCATAAAAAGAATGATGTTAAGATTCAACTTGGCAAGATCGCTCCTTAATGAATCCATACTCTTCCATATGTAATAGAATAGGTTCCTTTGTTTCATCTCAGATAAGCTACATTTTGACACTCTCGCTCTCTTGCCATTATTTTACATATAATATGGTCAAGCTGCTTGGGTCTGTAATTGTATGGGTTTGACATAATCCTGTCTCTTTGAGCTAGGACTACTACACCCTGTCACTATAGGTCACGGATGTGTCCACCTGCTAATATTTAATCTTGAAGGCTAGTAGAGCTTTTCCTAGCCTTCCTATAAATATTCTATATATCTGTACTGTCAGTGTGTGAATGTGTGTATGTATTTGACAATACAATACTGTTAATTATCATGTGTAGATAGTGGTGCTTTTTTCTCTCCCTCCACTGAAAATGGACATGTATCCAGCTGGACCAGCCCGGTTAACAAATGTAAAATAAATAAAATAAATAAATAAATAAATAAATAATTAAGACCTCCTTCATTTTGTATACAAAAGAATCAGAAACATTGGGAGTATTCCCAAGGAAATATAATATGACCATGCTGCAATAAGAATGGCTAATATAGTGTGATGCAGCCAGAAAAGGATTAGGTATGCTTAGGTGTTCATACAGTGCAGATATGCTGGGGTACTGCTGCATAATAAAACTTTGCAGCGACAAAAACAGCAATCACCATGCAGCTGAGTGGACCACTCTAAGCATGGTCATGTAACCTGACAACATCAGCATGCAATTTGAATGCCTGATTCTATTTGTGCTTACACATGCATCTAAATGCCACATAGCTCCAAAACTGGAACAAGTGAGACCCCATACAAAGGCTACATAGCAAAGCAAAAATTGTTTTTATTAGATAAATGCGAAGGAAAGGTGGAGGTAGAAAGAAATGTAAGCAAAGGAATGCTTAAAAGAGTGATGGGAATGGAAGAGGGGGATGGGGATAGGAAAAGAAAGTATGTTTTGGGGAGGAGTGCCCTTTTTATTTTTATATGAAGAGTAGAGGGGGAAGGAGCATGGAGAAGGTGTGGCAAGGAAGGGGGGTATAGGGATGGCAGCAACAGCAGGCAACAGACATGAATGACTGACAGAGACAAAAAGGTGAAAGTAGTGACACAAAAGGGTGGGACAACAATGGGGAGATGCAGACTGACAGAGGGTGGTCAACTTGTGATTGGAAGGATTGCACAAAGAGGGGGTAGGATGTGACAAACAAGGAAAGGAAACATCATAATGAGAAATAGGGTGGACTGAAGATGGCCTGCTAAGCCTGCCAGAGTGAAATCCACCCAGAAATCAGGTACCTCAATGGCTAACAATGCAGGTGGGTCCACTTCTGGTGGACCAATGGTCAGGGAAGGCTAAGTATGCAGCTCTGTCAGTCACATGAAGAGCTACTCCAGGGTGGCAATTTGGACACCTTAGCTCATACCAACTACAAAACCTCATGGATGGCCCAGGAATGTCCTTCAGTGCACTCTCCAATAAGGAGTCTCTACCACCCACCACAGAAGCAACAACAAAGGCCAACAATGACTTCCCCAGGTCACTTTCCATAAGTTGACTTTCATCACCTTGAAGAGAGGCAGGCCAGGGGATACTGGTGATGCACTGGTTGATGTAGTGATAAGTACAGATCATAGTGACCATTGTCACATCTCTTCCTGCTCCACAGCTGATTCTGTGGCAATAGTAAATAAATGTATAAAAACAAAGCAACATACTCAAAAAGAATGGAAGACAGAGCAAAACAGGATGAAAGTACAATAGTCAGTGCAACCTGGTACAGTTTATTAAACTAGGCCTTGGAGGGAAGCATAAAAGTCAGTAAAGCAATCAAAAGCACTGGCAGTGGAACACACTAGTATACAATCAGAAATATCACAGGGGAAATCAAAAGGTATAACTGGAACAAAGTGGGACAATAGCACAGTTACTGGAACACAAAGCAATCAATAGAGTCAATGAATGACTACGCTGTGGTGAAACATCTATGTTTAGTACTGTGGTAACCTGGTTAACTTCAGCTGTATTTTAATGGCTTATTATATATGACTGAAGCAGTTTAGGATAATTAAGCTTTGTCTGATGCAGTGGTGTACAGGTTAAGCCCAGTTATATAGTACTACCAGCATTACACCCTTATCCTCCAGCCTGGACAGTTTGTCCTGACCCCTATAGCAGGCAGTCTTGTTCTCTGCTCATTCAAGCTCACTACAAAATAGAAAAAATGTTAAATGAGCACAGCATATCCATGACACTGAAAATATGTATAGCTATTCTTTTCAGGTCTACCATTCAGTAACCCAGCATAACAGATTTCTTACAGCAGTATGGAGATTCTCTCTTTCTCTCTCTCTAATCTCTTCCTCACACTGGCAGAGAAAGTGTAGTTGGCACATCTGCAGATCACTACATTTATGCTGTGATTGCTTTCCAGAGCAGATTATGTCAGTGGCATCAATCTCCACCCCGGCAAGTGCATACCACATATCCACTTTCTGCAAGGGACCATCATAATCATCCAGCAGGCACTCCTTATGCCTCATATACAGCAGGTGCAAAAAGATCTTGCACTCCATGTTGCATCATGTGACTAGCCAGCCAGAGACAGATCCTGCAAAGACTATTCTCACTCTCCAGGTCCAGTCCAGGAGTCAAAATGAGACATGGGGGTACATGGCTGCATGTGTAAAAAAAACATGTGAAATGCTTAGACAGGCAGACAGACACACTGTCCACATTGTTTATGGCTACCTCTACATCTGGCCATGGATACTCTCATGACCATTGCTCATTCTCATCTAGTTCCACTATGGCCTGTACCCGTGGTTATGAATACTCAAATGGAAGCGAGCGATGCTTATATAGCTCCACTATCAGCATACCCTGAAGGGCAACCCACACATGATCCTGGAATTCAACTCCCATCCACTCACCTGTAGCTTTACCATAGGTAATACCTACCCATGCTCAGACATGGTGCAATGGATGCCATTGGCCTGCTGGAACTACACAGTAGGGGCCATGGCAACATTACCACATGTGCAACTAATATGTTTCACCATCCCTTTAACCATCTGTCTCTGGACTTGGAACTGCATGACCATATGGTACATCCAATTAGTGTTCTAACCCTGGAAGCTCCACCCCATCACTGGATGACATCATCCCTGACACCCCACCACCCCATAGCTGAATAAGTGTTCACTTCAGGCACCACCCATGACCCCTCCATGTATGCTGACATTGCTGTTTCCTGATACTGTAAAACTCACCTGTCTCAAATGATGATAACTGTGCCCTGCCTACCCCTTTGCTAATGTAGGTTGTGCACCATCTGATGCACAACAGTGTCAATGTACAGTAATACACAGCCTAGGAATGTTATTGCATGTATCAGTTTTTCTGTGTGTTTGTCATGTCACAGTCAATACTGGTGGACCAGATGCCACCTCTTTATCATTGCCATGACATATTGAAACCACCTCTACCTTGCATGAGCCCTAGCTACTGCAAGCTTCTCTGATTTCTCACCCAACACATTTTTAACTGCAGGCACTGGTATGCCAGCCAGTGTAACAAGTTCTCCTTGCTGTAACTGTTTGCACAGCACAGCACTATGTCATGTGGCATAGCACATACCCGAGTATCTTGCTGCAGGTCGCTGTATCATACTGCAGTGTGCCATAAGATATATCCAGGCAGTAGGAGTAGGTCTACAGCAGTGTGATGAATATGTCATCTCTGCTATGGTCTGCGATCTATGGATGGGCCCAACAGCCATGACTCTAAGGGAGAACCAACATCATATTACATGACGTTGCTCATGAATCAAAGTTAAACTGTTATACACAAGCAAACAAGAAACCAGAAGGTTGGAAATTTATTTTATTGCTACATTGCCTTGGCTGACAGCTTTACAACAGGAACAAAAAAAAAGGATGTTAGCCGAGGTACTGGGGTAATAAAATATATTTCCAACCACCTGATTTCTTGTTTTCTTGTCTATAATCAAAAATCCAACATCACCTGGAACATACAAAATCAGACACCATTTTACATAGTCTGCTATGTTCATGAGAATGATCTTCCTGGCCTATGTGGTTGGCAATGTGCGCATCTGCTGAAGAGAGGAACCTGCAGAGAGTCTCCTTGCATGAAACACTGGTTAAAGGTTGCATATATGCCGGATTTGGGAATAATGGGAGTTGCCTGGATGACAGGCAGACTCAATGTATATAATACCCTGTACATTGCACACCATCTGGCAGTTGATGCAGTGAAGCCCTTCCAGTTGATACAGTGGATGACTTTTGGAGCAAGTGGTACATTGATAGCAATGTGGGTGCTGTCATTGGCCCCTGGGACCTCATGGAAATGGGCTATGCCATAGAATGCCTGCATGATGATGGTTCTCTTCTCTGTTGTCCATAAAAATCAAACATGATCCCTCCCACGTATCAGCATCATATCCAGGAACTGGTGTAGGACTTGCAAGGCTGAACCCTGTGGAAATCCTAGCATATCCTCTGTCAGATGCTAGAAGTTCTCTGTAGCAAGGGCAGTTAATGCTACACATACGTTCAAGTCCGCTTGGATAGACATTCCAGGCAACCCCCTTGATCTCATATATGGGTGGAACATGTCGACAAGGGCACCATCAGAAAGCTCAGATGAGTCTGTCCATACAGTAACAGTCGACTGTCTTCCAGTTATGGAGATGATGGTGTGTCAGCCATTGATGGACTCTTCCGAGACACAGATGGTTCAGACAAGGTAGCCATTAACATAGGCTGACTAGTTATAGCAGATACTGCTCCAAGCATCTTAGTGTGATTGGTGCAGTGTTCACCCAAAATAATGGTGTTCAGATAAACTGATCACCGCAGTTCATTGCAGAATTTTTATACATTTCTGAATCATGCTGCTATGTTTTATTCCATCATTTGCATAATATATTGTTTTCATTACCATACTGGTGATCATTTGCATGTCATTATGCACTTGTTTGCATATTAAGCATACTGTGTTATTTTTCTGTTAATGCAGTCATACTATATGTATATTTCAAGAGCTCCCTCCTTGCTGTGGCTCCCTCCATCTGGGAAGGCATTGGTGGTTGGCATCCACAACCCCATGAATAGACTTGGCTTGGAACTGCACTCAGTAAGCCAGTGGGGGCTAGAGATGGCATGGAAATGTGAGACCCAGAGCAGCTGGACATGTAGGATGTTCCCAAAGTGGAGATGAAAGAGGATCAGCCATGACTATGAGAATGTACATGCCTTGGGATGAATACAGTTATAGCTAAAGGTGAAAATGATGTAGTTTCTGCAACATGTACCATCTGTGTATGACTAGTTTATGAACCTGAACCTTTTTTATGAACCTGAACCTTGCTTCTAGCCCATTATATGGCTACAGTGAGTGCCTAGCTGTATCCTCATTGGGGGCAGCAGTGGATGTGGACATGCCCACCACTGACCTTAGGAGATGTGCCTGCTCTAACTTTCTTTATGCTATGTCCTGCTGAATGCAACACAGGCTATCACATGAAAGTCATGCAACACATTCTATATCTCTGACATGGTGTGCATAGTGGTTATCTGTGCCTGGAACACTGACCTGTACATCTATTGAGTGATGATAAGGGTGACAGCTAGGTCAGAGAATGGCCTGGTGTCATGTTGGCAATGGCCCCCTACATGCTTCCTGCCTATGGTGAGTGGCACACCTGGAGGCAATGTGGCTCATGGATTCCATCTGTGGACTTGCATCCTATGTCATTTCTATGTCTAACATAGACAGGACTTTTGCTGCTAAACACAGAGAAAACTGAAAATTCCAATTCCTTAGTGGGAGGTGTGTGCATGCCCTCCAATGTTGATAGTATCACTGTGCCATTGAACAAGTGCTATGTGCAGTACTTCATTACTGCCAGCCACAGGTGACCTACCAGACCCTCTGCCAGTGAAACCTGTAAAAGCATAGTGATCATGTACCTGTAACAAAGTTGTAATATCTGTTATATTCCCATCAACACACAGCACACAAACAGCTATTTACTGATAAATTGGTTAACCTATAGACACATATGTAAGTATCTTGTAGTGCAGAATGCCACGGATGCACGCTCGAGGCATCTGATAGACAGACATGCATAGGGTTTCTACTGAATACCACATGCACTGTAGTGGGTCACTATACAATGATATTGGACCATGATAGTACAAATCCAGTGAATCCCCAATGGACATTTTTTTAGTTGGCAGCAGCCCAGCTCCCATATCCAGACCACTACCAAGTATCATGTGTCTCTTACCTGTCCTGGACAGGGACACCAGGAACTCCTCCACCTTTGCAAGATGCCTCTGTGTCATTGGTCCACAGCCTGTGTAGGACATGGCCCTGGCAGTATTCTGTACCCTGGTCTTAGCTTACAGTATCATATTTTTGGCCCTGTGATGCATCTGTACTACTGTATACACCAAATGCCGAAAACGCTGTAAAATAGAACTCGTAGACCACAAAAACAGCAATATCCAGTCCGGAAACCACCACAAAGAGATAACAAGGCTCACAATTAGGTAAACTCTGAAACGCAGAAACGCATCTCTCGTTGAAATGTTACATACAAAAAAATGAAGAGTTTAGATAAGAAACTTAGTCAAAGAAGAAAACTTGGATGTACAGGCAGCATAAAGACTAATACAGTTACAGAGATGCATTTCTGCGTTTCAGAGTTTACCTAATTGTGAGCCTTGTTATCTCTTTGTGGTGGTTTCCGGACTGGATATTGCTGTTTTTGTGGTCTATCTGTACTACTGTCCTACTATAGTTTTTCAAAACACTGATGTCCTGTGCCACTTCCTGCTTCACCTGGTCCTGAAATGCCCTTGTGACAGCCATAGACCTGTGTGCAGCTATGCTCTCAACATTCACAGTCTGCTCCATACTGCTGACAGCTGTGGTCATGGAACCACTGCTCAACATCTCGCTGTACAACAGTGACAATGCATGGGAAGGCACTTCTGCAGAAGGGCTGGTCTCCCCCTCCAAGGTGTGCTGTCCTAAATGTGGATGGTACAGTGTGCCACATGGAGCACTCCCAACACCTGAAAAGTAACTTGGTGCATCTTTGAAACATCCCAACAGCAGGACAGTACCTTAATATACCTTTGTGCTCTGTTACTTCACATATTCCAATGTTAGTACATTGGACTGTTACTTCTATGCCTCCTTTGTGAGTCCCTGTGAGCCCTTACTCGTTGCCCTCATCTGCTAACAGTGCAGTTATATGGTAATGTAAACTGATATCAAGTGTTGTAGTCCAGTTCCTGTGCTGTTCAACATAAGACTGTGCTTTGTATCAGGCTAAAGCAGGCTTCATAGTGCAGTGATTATCCTAATGAGTGATGCAGAGTGATCATTTCTGAATCTCTTCCATAATGCAATGTGTTATCAGCCACAGTCAGATCTATCACGCTTGTCCATGCCCATTTTTAGGCTAGAAGGTTGTATGTATGTTATGTCTATGTAGCTCTTATTGCCACCTATCTGGGTTTCTTCTTCTTTTGGCTTTTCCCGGTTAGGGGTCGCCACAGTGGATCACCTGCTTCCATTTCTTCCTGTCCTCTGCATCTTGCTCTGTCACACCAACCACATGCATGTCCTCTCTAACTACATCCATAAACCTTATCTTAGGCCTTCCTCTTTTCCTCTTACCTGGCAGCTTCATCCTTGGCATCCTTTTTCCAATATACCCAGCATCCCTCCTCAGCACATGTCAAAACCAACGCAATCTCGCCTCTCTGTCTCCAAACTGTCCAACCTGGGCTGACCCTCTAATATACTTATTCCTAATCCTGTCTACCCTCATCACACCCAGTGCAACTCTTAACATATTTAACTCTGCCACATCCAGCTCTGACTCCTGCCTTGTTGTCAGTGCCACTGTCTCCAACCCATATAACATAGCTGGTCTCACTACCCTTTTGTAGACTTTCCCTTTTACTCTTACTAGTACTCGTCTGTCACAAATCACTCCTGACACTCTTCTCCACCCACTCCACCCTGCCTGTACTCTCTTCTTCACCTCTCTTTCACACTCGCCATTATTCTGAACTGTTGATCCCAAGTATTTAAACTCATCCACCTTCGCCAGCTCTACTCCCTGCATCCTCACCATTCCTCTATCCTCCCTCTCATTCACACACATATATTCTGTCTTAGTCCTGCTGACCTTCATTCCTCTTCTCTCTAGAGCAAATCTCCATCTCTCCTGGGTCTCCTCAACCTGGTCCCTACTCTCACTACATATCACAATGTCATCTGCAAACATCATAGTCCACGGGGCCTCCTGTGTGATCTCGTCTGTCAACCTGTCCATCACCATTGCAAATAAGATAGGGCTCAGAGCTGATCCTTGATGTATTCCCCCCTCCACCTTAAACACATCTGTCACTCCCACTGCAGATCTCACTGCTGCCACACTACCCTTGTACATATCCTGTATCACTTTTACATACTTCTCTGCCACTCCCGACTTCCTCATACAATACCACAACTCCTCTCTAGGCACCCTGTTATATGCTTTCTCTAAGTCCACAAAGACACAATGCAACTCCTTCTGACCTTCTCTGTATTTCTCCAATAACACTCTCAGAGCAAACATCGTATCTGGAGTGCTTTTTCCTGGCATGAAACCATACTGCTGATCACCTATCTGGGCCACTGGTTCATTATACCATGTACCTGTGCTGCCCACTGCTTCATATCACATGGTGTTCTAATGTGCTGCCATGTTGACAGGTTTACCATTTTCCACTTATTTCTAACTAGTATAGTAAGTATAGCCTCTTCAGAGACTGATTATAGCAGGACTTCAGCCTGGTACAGCAGGAAAATGCAAGTCTTCCTTTACCTGCTGTATAGGGACTATTAGGGGTATCTGCTGGGGGATTATGATGGCCCCGTGTATATGACTGATGCCTGGCACCAGCTTACAAGGGTGGAGAACAATGCAACTGGCATTACCTAATCTAGTGAGTAGTACATTGTAGATACAGTGACTTACAGAATTGCCACCCCAACCTGCTCTGCCAGAGGTTGAAGACATTCAGACAACATTTTTATACACATTTTATCATTGGTTTGCAGTGAATTGTTCTAAATGTATTTTCTGTTTTTGACGTCTGTTTGTAGGAATTCATTGTTCTTAGTACTGTTTGTTTTGTAGCTTGCAGTACCAGAAGAGGTAGCATTAAATCATAAGGCTTGCCTCAAGAGGTGGGACAGGCTCAGGGGTGGGGTACATACTGTAGGTGGTTCTATATGGTTTAAAGGAAGAATAGATGTGTCATATACAAGTCTACTAATGTGCTGTGTCACTTTTTGTTTTGTTCTTTGCATTTAAAGGGTTTTTGGATTAAATATTTATGCAAATTTTAGTGCCAGGAAGAGGAAGTAGTCCAGTAACTAATTTATAAAGTCATTTCTTCACCAAAATATACACAGTTTATTAGGTTTCGACTGTAATCTGTTCAAGATGGCATACCTGAAAATGCAAAATATACTTTATATTGCTTATGGTGCTTAGTGGCCTGGAGCGTGCATGACATAAAGGTTAGTCTGCAGTACATTTACCAAACATTTGGACTGAAGATATCCACACATGACAGTACATCTGTCTACTTAGTCTACTTATACCTCTCAACTGTCCAGATTTTTGCAGACTGTCTAGATTTTTGTCTCATATTTTTGGTCTCTTCCTCATAAAATTTGTGATTTTCTGACAAATCACTGGGATGATCTGTGGATTCAAGTCACTAAATAATGACATACATTTGAGTTTCACACTTAGTATCCTTCAGAAAAATGCATGCTAAGACAAATCCTGTTAAGCAACTTTGTGTTTATAAGACCAGTATTTAAAATGTGTCCCTATTTTTGGGTCTTTGTCCCCCATTATGTCAGGCTTTGTCTAGATTTTTTTGTGCCAGGAGGTGGAGAGGTGTACTAACCAATGTGATTAGTACAAGATGCAGTGTATATAATGCTAAGAACTATTATAGGGTAGTGGGGTTGAGTACCAAAGCACAATTTTCCATCAACTTTTACAAAATATTTTCATTTTTGTTTGTTACAGTTTTCTGGTGACCCTCCTTACTCCTGCTTCTCGCTGTCTTATCTTCCTCTTTCTTCCCCATTTCAGTGATGATCTGAGTTAGCACTTGTGCTGTTCAAACATAGCCTGCTTACAGAGCCCATGCTGCAACTATGTGGGATTTTATTGCACCTGTGATTGCACACAGAGTTGGGCATGCCACTTTATGGTGCTTCCTGTCTTGGTCATGTGACTACACACAGCACAGCCACTGCAACAATGTGCTTCCTCTCCTTAGTGCATCTGTTAGCATTCTCCATTGCATGCTTGATCTGTGCTAGTACTAATACATACAACATTGGGCCACATTGCACTATTTTTTTCTGAATATTGTCTCTAGATGACTATCATTGTTGATGTGGTACCTTTACCCCATGTGCAAAAATAGGAACAAGGGCTTGTGAATCGATGGATGGAAGATGGATGATGTATGTATGGATGGAGATGGAGTAGTGCAGTCGCATTATGGATCACCAAGTCTCTTTCTTGAGAGAGATAAACAAAGGGGAGTGTTTTGATGTCTTAAATGTAAATTTTGAGACTTTACAATTGAAACGATTAGATGTTGAATTAACTCTCTTGAAGTAACTATTAGACATATAGCATGTTATTTGCAAACAATGTTGTATATGCCATAACCTTTAGCTGTTCTCAAACAAAATGCTATCTTGGAAAGATAATGTGCGAGTTTAATGCAAGAATTATGGAGCATTTGAGGAACACATTGCAACTCATTTTAAGAATGCATTGATAAGAAGCTTTTAAGATTTTTCTCCTCATTCTATATGTAGCTCTCAGTTACCTAAGACTCAATGCCAAGTATAATATTAAGAGAAAAATCTATTGGGATTTTAAAATGTAATATTTTAACATGAGTGTGTCTTAATGAAGAAATTGAATAGGGCTGTATATTGCAATAGGTTTTGTCTGTTCATTGTAATAAGACAAATATATTTTTAAATAAAAATAAGTCTGATTAATTGATTTAATAATGATGAGTTGTTGTAAATGAAAAAGTTAACTACCTCAATGAATGTATACCTCCTGCAGAGAGTTTTTAAGCTGAGATGTAAGAGTGAAGTATATTTTAATACAAAACAGATAAAGATAAACAATACGGCCCGCAGGTGGATTCCAAAACTTCTGTCCTTTATTAAGCGCTTTCGTCAGCTAGTATGCTATTGACTTCATCAGAATAACCAAATCATTTGGTTTCATCTCTTTAAATACATTTGAAACCATGTGACTAAAACCAATTAAATAAAATACTTATTCTCCTTAATTCTTTAACTAGTGATTCTATGATTCAGCTAGTTGCATATCTCATTCTAAAACTCTACCCTTACATTTAGAACTAGAA
The DNA here is from genome assembly GCF_019279795.1 of Protopterus annectens. NCBI lineage: Eukaryota > Metazoa > Chordata > Ceratodontiformes > Protopteridae > Protopterus > Protopterus annectens. The sequence goes on along the minus strand of NC_056732.1, from coordinate 241,006,578 downwards.
ACTCAGTAGACAGCCGTAGTTAAAATCTGACCATGAGTTTGGTAAAGTGTTGTGTGAGTAATCTGTTTCCATATGTTTCAGAGTTAGCAGTGTCATAGCTCACACCACTTCTGACCATGAGTTTGGTAAAGTGTTGTGTGAGTAATCTGTTTCCATATGTTTCAGAGTTAGCAGTGTCATAGCTCACACCACTTATAGAGGTTCTCTTCCCAAGTGTAGCAGGAAAAAACACACTGTGTGCACTTTGCTTTCACTGTTGTTGTTCATTTATTTTAGTTTCTGTGACTATGATGGTTTGATAATTATAATTTTAAAAGGTAGTCAGGTACCCATGCCTCTCAACTGCTTTGATTTAGGCATAGTGCTATGATTTTAGACCTCAGATTTAGCCTTGCTCCCCCTAGATTTACATTGCAACTGATAACGTCACACCTGTTTATGAGCATGTACTTTATTAAATACATAAAGCCTATACAATGATTCATAACCACTGACCATATAGGATCTACTATATAAAACCTTCTATTGTGTAAAGTAAGAAAGTGCTTCTCTTTCTGACCCTGTGCTATAATGTCTAAAGGCCAGTGCTATGTTTTTAGAGCTTGGTGGTTAACAGGTAAGCATGCACTTTATAACATTTTAAAATCATAATGTTTTAATGGACTGAAGGGCTTTGTATCCCCTCCTCTTCCAAAGTGGACAGTCTTGTTCCTCATACTTTAGTGTTTAGCATAAGCAAACTCTGCTAAAGCAGAGTAAGCATTACAAGCAGCAGAAATCTTTAATCATTTGTAGTCATAAAGTCTTATATTTTGTAGTTTCTGAATCAAATAAACTATATCTCAAGGGAGCTGTTTCATTTAGTAACCCATAATAAAAATTATCTGCAAGTAGCTAGTAATCAGCTGCTAAGATCACATTGTAATAAGCTTAGCATGTTTACTACAGCTAAATAAAGCACAAGCCATCTGGTCAGTGATAAAGCAAACACCCAAAGTAATGTTGTCCCATCTTATTAGTGAATTAAAAACAGGACATCATAACATCTTTGTAGAAATATGTATTAGTTGAATTAGAGGAATACAAACAAATCTTCATAACCAGTTTAAACTTTTGAGATAAATACTGCATCTATAAATCACCATAATGCTTGCTGATCAAATCCAACCAGTTTCCATTCCCTAAGAAGCAATCAAGATAGATGATATATCTATATCTATCTATATATTTTATGTGTGTGTGTGTGTGTGTGTGTGTGTGTGTGTGTGTGTGTGTGTGTGTGTGTGTGTGTGTGTGTGTGTGTGTGCGTGTGTGCGTGTGTGTGTGTGTGTTCATGCACATGTCCACGTGTGTCTGTGTGTGTATGTACAGACAGAGAGAGATATAATTTTGTAACATTATGTCTGCGTATATGGTACATTACCTTTAGAAACAGCTCCCCATGACATAGTATCTTTAGTCACCACAGCAGTAGTTTCCTTCACATCCAGTCCTCCAACATCTTACTAGTGCTAATAAGAAATGGGCCACTAAAATAACAAGTAGTTGATAAGAGTAACATTTGCAGTAGACAGGCTTACTTAAAACATTACCTAAACGTATCAGAAAATAAGTTATCCTACTCTGCCTCCATACGTTAAAGCATAGTGTCTCAACTGGTATTGCTCCTAACCCTGGCCTGTCCACCATGCCTCCATGTGGCCAGACTTTGACTTCTCTCCTAAATCCAAACTCCAGTCTCCAATCACAAACATAGTCAAATTCAACAAATACACTACCAGCTCAAGACGACCACCACACGAGTGCTGTTCTGGTGGTGTAGAGGGATAAAGCCTGGACTGTAGTACAGTTAACCCAGGTTTGATTAGCAGTTCGGGTGACTGATGAAGTGACAGAGAGTGTGTTTATCTATGATGCTTCCTTAGGGAGGTGTGGCCCAATGAGGGTAGTTGTCCTCAGATGTAATCAGTGAGCATAGGATGTGTAGCAGGGAGTTTTTAAGGCATATAAAGAACCACCACAGGATGAATGTGGAGATGGCCTAGCCACCAGGGCACCCTTAGGATACTCAACCAGCCTCAGCAAAAAAACAGTGTAGCTGGAGGGGCTAGGAGATGCGCTGGTAGATCTGGTGTGGGCATTGGTGCCAGGCAAATTGAATGATGTCCCATTGGAGACCAAGAAAAAAAATTATCACCATGTGAGCCAAAAAAGCTTTTTATTATGATGTCACCACATACTTGTATCATTATGTGCAAAATAAACTGCACCAAAGCTTAGATTTTTGAAAATAACCTTGATGCACATAGCTTTAGTGACACATGGCCAAAAGGAAACATATACTCTTTGACCTTCATACAGGTGAAATTTCACATTTACCTAAATAGTCTGTGTGTCTTTTTTGACCCTGCAGGCATTCTTGGCTAACTGCGGAGTTTACAAGCCAAAGGGGAAATAAAAGTAGGTTGCCAGACCTTTTATCCATATCACGCATGCATACAATCACAACTACAGACAGTTTAAAATACCCTGATCCTCTTGCTACATGTCTTTGGAATCTGAGATGAAACTGGAATAGCCAGAGAAAATCCACAAGGAGGACATGCAGATTCCCCAGAAGGCAACCCAGCTGAGAATCAAGCCTGAGACCTCTGGCTGTGATGCAGCAATGCAATCCATAGAGCCACTGTGATACCCTCACTGAATAATATGTCAAGCCAAAAAAAAATAAGAGACAGCACTATAGGTCAAGCAAAAAATAGGAAGAGACACTGTGTGTTTTTCTTCCCCCCAACAACAATCTGCAGAATAGGAACAACTTACTTGGGTAAAACACCTCAGCCAATGTGTTTTGCTTTCTATCAGTCTTCTAACTTACAAACCCACACAAAGATAACAATAACAGTAGTGTACAGTTTCTTACTTTCCAACCCACTGCTGCTAGAGACAATAAATGATGTACTTAAAACAGATAAAACAGGTTAAATGTATATTAAGGGGATTTAAATATGGTCTCCTCAGTCCAAAAAAAAAAGCCAAATCAACCAATGCAATTTCATTAGTCATAGCTCTGTGAGGCCCAATCCCGTTACTAATAACAGTTCTCTCATGGGTTTATTTGTAACTAAGATTTACACATATAAGCCTGTATTCCTAAGACTCCAAGTGGTTATCTATCCAGATTCTGTTTTAAGTTTTCTAACATGTCACCCTTAATGATTACAAGTAGAGTATTCCCAAATCAAAGGAATCAGTTTTATAAACAACCTAGACCACTCTAACCTACATCAGTCAGAGAATGCCACATAGGCCCTGTAACTGTTAGCGTTCTCATACAACAAGTCATGAATAGAATTGTTTCCTTTACAACAAAAGCTCCTTGGAGGTCATCATTACCCTTGGACCATTTCTAACATAAAACTTACCTTAAAAAAGAAGAAACAACACTTAAGAAGACATAGAAGAAAGTAGCAGTCTTGTTCATCTTGAAACATTTAACTCCTTTTTCAGCAATATAAACTGCATATAAAGTAAGTAAACAAATACATAACCTAAGAACTAAACAAAACAATGTGACTTCTTAGCCTAGATTGTTCATGAAAGTGATTTAAAAAATGTTCTGCTTTGGCAAAGTCAGTACTCATAAATCTCAGCCAATTATGGATGCTACCTGCCTCTGCAACTTCAAAGCTCTTATTACTTCTCCACCTAGGGACATTCCAAACTAGCAATCATTCCGTACATACACCTTCTCCCCCTAATGAACATAAATCTTACTTACAGCCATCTTCTCCAGTTCAATAAATTATAACCACCACACACTATCTCCTTCAAGTCAGTAAGGAAACGATAAAGAAAGTTCAGGATAAAAAGCAAATCCAAAGCAATATAGCATCCACCATAAATTCCCTATTTTTTCTTTATATTACCTGGCGATATATTTAACAAACATCTTTAACTATTGTTTGACCACCAGAATAGTCTTCTTCCTCAAAAAGAAAAACCTCCTCAGGTTTCATATCAATCTCTGATCCATGTCCAATTACTAAAATATACGAAAAGCTCATTTATCAGCAGAAATTTGACCACCTCTATAGATATGGCCTACTAACAGATCTGAGCACAGTCCTAGACTAGGACATAACACAGTAGAAATAGCCATCTATACTGTGTCTGATAAGATGTCTCTAGCCATGGAAAAAGGACAGCTAGTTGGAATCATCATCATCATCATCAACCCCCTTTTTCCAATTTTTCTACACGGGATCGGGATATCGTGTTAACTGTCACCGACTCTATTCAGTGCTACACTCCTGCCTTCTTTGACACTCAGGCCTTACTGTCATAGATCTTCTCTCACACACTCCATCCACCTCTTTGCTGGATGGCCTCATTTCCTTTTACATGTCCTCATTTCTCCATCTGTCACACAGTGTGCATCCTACCACCCTTCTCAGATACTTCATACTGCCCAGGTTGCACCACTTTTATACACCTTACTTTTCAGCCTCTTTGTCGTTCTTCTATCATACACAACACTTGACACTATGCCAGTTGGCTGAACTAGTAGAAAATATGTATAATCCTCATCAGAGTTTTTTGTTTTTGCTGTTACTCTCTTTGTTCATTGAATTAACCCAGCCATACTTCCTTCCAGAAGTAAGAATCTTACAGTGCATTTGCTCCTCCTGCAGTGAGACCTGCATAAGGTACTACAGTAATATTGTCTATCTCAAGAACAGGGGTTTTACCTTTAAGCCCTAACCCCTAAGGTGCATGTGCCATTATTTTCTCTAGGATTCATCATGCAATGGGCATGTTACTCACTTCCACATGTGATATAGTGTCTCAAAATGGTTCTGCTCCTTAAAGCTAGTGCTCCTGTGGTGTCTGTGGATGCTACACCCATAAGGTGTACACACCATTACCTGCTTTAGGATTCATCAAGCAGTGGGCATGCTACTCACTTCTATATGTTCTATAACTTCTCAAGATGGTCCTGCCCCCTTGAAGCCAATACTCCTCTGGTTTCTCTGATCTCCACCCCCTAAGATGCATGCACCATTTCCTGTTCTAAGATTCATTAAGCAATGTACTTATTACTCACTTCCACATGTGATATAACCTCTCAAGATGGTACTGCCTCCTTGAAGCCAGTGCTGCTGTGGTCTCTCTTGTCTCCAATAGGGTTCTTCTACAGGAACATATACCCCTGATATGTGCCCCCACACTCTCTCAACGAAGACAGGTTAGTTGGCTAAGCCACATCACTAGTTCTTTCTCTCTATGCTAGCTCCAGCAGATGGCCTAGTCAATAATTAATCTTAGTTTACCTGAGACATACTCAGGGCTTTACCCATTTCTAACAGTGAAGCTCCTTACTATAGTTTTTGACTTCCTCAATAATCCAAAGTCAGTGTGTTTCACCAGTACTGGTAGCATGGAGGAATAAAGTCCTATTATCCAAACAATCTGAGTTTGACTTTTGGCTTGGGTACGTGATGATGTTGACAGGAAAGATGGGCAGGTCCATCTTGGGGAGGAAAGGGATAGAACCTGATGCATACACTGCCACTATCCCTTGGTGGTGGGGAAGTGAGTCAGGGGGCACCCTACTGGAATGTTAGGACTTGCAATGCCAAATCCAATATACCAAAAACAAACCCCATTGAAAATGCAAGAATGGAAATAGAAAATATTGAACACCACGCTTCCCCTTCAAACTTGTTTTTTTTTTTTTTGCATGGTGCAAGTCTTCTTTCATACTCTGATTTGGGGATAAAGGCCACAGACACCCCTAATGTCTATATTCCAATTCTAAGATTGCCATACCTCAGAGAAAAGGGAATAGTTAAAAAAATAGTAATCTCTGACTTAATATATGCAATCTCTATCTTACTATAAGAAATTCTGACTCTCAGACATTTTTTCTCCATAGTAGAAGACTCAACATTGCTAATCATATTTCAAATGGTTACCAACTCAGGAGATCACTAGGGAAGGTATTGGGCCCACCAAGCCACACCATTATAATGAGTGAGTACAGGCACGCACTGACTAAGGCATGGCTTTGTGGGTCACCACAATAACATAGTTTGCTTGTCTCCATCCTAGGGAGTAGAGCTAGGCCATTCAAAAGGCTGTCATCACTGGAATTGTGATGAGAGAATAAAGTACCCTAATGGCTGCCTAAGTGACAGCCTCCATGAGACAGCTGTATCCTTAGATCTATGTGAAATCCCCAGAGCAGAGAAATGAATGGGCTCTGTCATTGAGGGGAGGCTTGATAGCTGGCAAGAATGGGGGGTTAAAATTACCTAAAAAAAAGTCAATATGTTTCAGCCACAAAACTTTTACCTGGTTTAGAACTACCTTTAGAAAACAGCATTCAAGGTCCAGTATGCCAACACGGTAAGGAGTCCTACAAAGGTCAGTCCTGGGTCTGATACCATTCTTCCTATCCAGTTAATGAGATTAGAAATGCCATAGCTCCCTTTAGTCTGCATGGATCAGTATTATCCAATGCTAATAGACAAAAATAACTTTAAAAAGAACCACATCAGGATATGTCACTGGTTTGCTAACAACCACATGATTCTTAGTAACTCAAAAACTTGCCACTGTGTTATTTGTCACACATCAGACATTGGCAAACAGCATCTTCTTGACCTAAATTAATCCCAAAGACATAAAAATAACACAAGCTTCCTAGTACAAATATCTCAGCTTAACACTTGATGCAAAGCTTTCCTTTCCTTTAAAGCTTACAAAAATATAATTGTCCTGAGCTCTCCTTTCTCAAAGTATCCACACTATAGTCATGTGCAGCCCGACCTAATACTAAGTGACAAATTGTGGATGGTATGCAATTCACTCATTCTGAATATAGCAGTCAACTGTTTTGCACACAGTATTGCTCACTAACCAGATTATCATATGCATATCTTTTCACTAATCAGCATTAACCTTTATTTACGTTAATTTATAACTCAACCTGTCCTATATTTCCTACTCTTTGTACTCAGTTGAACCCAACTTATTAACAGCTTCTCATACCAAAGAATGATCTCCTCCATTTCCTCTATTGAAGCCTACCAAGGCTTCTCCCATAATGGCTAAAGGCTCCTAGTACCAGCCTTGCTGTAGCAGCACTGTTCTGCAATAATCTAAACCTTCATCATCTGCCAATTTCTCCTATTGCTTCCAGTCTGTAGTACCAATTATGTGGACTAAACCACAGAGGGAAGGGAATATCCTCATCAACATAATTAAACAGTGGAAGCATTATTCTATGTTAAATTCACACCACATTTTATGGAGGTATTCAAACCCCCCCCCCCCCCACACACACACACACACACACTAATTTAACAAGTGGAAGTATTCCATCTACTTTTCAGCTACTGGATGGATGAGGCAGTCACTGCCTTACTCACTTTCACTGCAAATTTAACTCCACTGGATGTTCACCACCTCCTTCTGAAAGCCATAAATGTGACAATATTTTAATTCTCCCCTTTCAAGAGGCATCGTCTTCCCCATCTAGAGTTGTCAACACTCCACACCCTAACCAAGAGATTGACATTTGCTCACCAGGTCATTTTCTTCTGTTGTGCATGAAATGTGATCTGGTCCTTCATTCAGGACTAGGATGAGCTAATCTGACTTTAAAAGCCTTGTCTTTTCTCTTTGCATTCCACCTCCACTTACCTCCTGAAGCCCTACCCTACCTGCAATCCCTGCCTACTTATCTTTCTACAGTTATTTCTACATAAAGAACCCTTCTAAGTCAATTCCCACTTATGTTTACTTTTTTAGATGTTGACACCTCTCCCATGTCTGTTGTTTGTTGCCTTCATGAAGCCCTGCAGCAACATATGAATTAATATAAATTAAACAGATCTAGTCCCATGTCTGTAAGGTGTACACCATCCAATTTTTTCCATAGCGGGTTCCCATCATCCAGGCCATAATGCCTAAGTCAAGAATAAATGAATGAATGAATGAATGAATAAATAAATAAATAACTCCTTTTCTCATTCTAAACTAGAGATTACTTTGAATCAACCAATTGTAAGTTTAGAAAAGGTGCGCTTTGACTACAGTATAGCTTTCAAAATTATTAAGACCATTTTGGCTATTGATTCAGATCATTGCTGTTAGATGGATGAGGATCCAGTCAGGGCTCAATGATCCTAATGTTCACTAGGTTCACACTCTGCTGTCTGCCACCTTCTCTTAAATGGGCTCTCTTCACTGCACACTAAACAAATGAATGGTTCACAAACTATGTTGTCTTTTGGCCTGTAAAGGAAACAAAAATTAATGGTTGAACATAAACTCAAGGTCATAGGACATGACTCACTGTTCCTGTAACATCGTTAGTAACTTGATACCTTCCTGTTCCCTTACTCCCCTGTCCTCTCTGTTTTTAATCTAATTTACTGTACATAGGCTGTGGATTGCAATAATCCATACCAATAGATACTTCTTGATCCACCATGTTGGTTGTCCAGTCTAGTTTAAACAAATGTACTGAAAAGTGAATAGGATTGCTATTCACATGGCTCAACACCATCTTAAGCACTCAGTCAAAGGGAAGAAACTGAAACAAAAAACATGCCAAGAGTTAGATGAAAATACCAGACCAGTACCCCTCACATCTCTTTATTGTTTCCCTTATGTCCCTGTCCATATATTAGGACTCAGTAAGCTTGTTTCACTCTTTGTCAGACTGGACTGCTAAACACTTCCTAAACTGATCTGTCTTCAAGCCACCCAGCCACAGTAGCACCTTTCGTTCTATAATAATAACATCCCCCATATTAGGAGCACCTGGCTCCTTCTGACACACTCATTAACATAAAGTATCCTAATACAAAGGATTGCTAAAGGGGCCATCATTGAGTGTCCTCTGTAGTCCTCACTTATGCCACAATGGCCATACAATAATAAAGGTAATATGTACTTATGCAAGGAGCCCCTCTAATCTTCTTGCATGCCTTATTTTACAGCCTAGCTATTTAGCATATGATTTATTGCCCAGTGTTTAGTATAGATCAGCAGTCCCCAACCAATGGGCCGCGGACCGGTACTGGGCCGTGAAGCTCTCGGTACCAGGCCATCAGGTAAGTAAGTGAATGCCTGTATGAGTGTGTTTATGTGTCTGTCTGCGTGCATGAAATCAAAAGAATCTGTGTGTGTGTGTGTGTGTGTGTGTGTGTGTGTGTGTGTGTGTGTGTGTGTGTGTGTGTGTGTGTGTGTGTGTGTGTGCGTGTGTGTGCGCGTGTGTGTGCGTGTGTGTGTGTGTGTGTGTGTGTGTGAGTGTGTGATCGTAAGAGTTAGAGCGATGTGTGAATGAATGCAGGTATGAATGAGGAAGTGAGTGTGAGTGTGTGTGTGTGTGTGTGTGTGTGTGTGTGTGTGTGTGTGTGTGTGTGTGTGTGTGTGTGTGTGTGTGTGTGGTATGGAAAAAAGGTACACAAACCTCATTGCTGCTGCTGCCAGCTATCACTCTCACTCTTCACTCTCTCTCCCCCTCTCTCTCTATCTCACACACACACACACACACACACACACACACACACACACCATACCTTTCAGCCTCTTAGTAGTGCAAAAAATCTGGACAAAGACTAACAGAATGGGGAGATAAATAGGGACAGACTTTAAATATTGCTATTATAACCATAAAAAAGTTGCTAGAATAAAAGGATTTGTCTTATCATCCATTTTTCTGAAGGATATGAGGTCTGAAATACAAATGTCTATCATTATTTAGTGACTTCAGTCCTCAGATCATCCCAGTGATTTGCCAGAAAATCACAAAAGTTATGAGGAACAGACCAAAACGCAGCGGGAAAAATCTGGAAATTCTGCAAAAATCTGTACAGTTGAGAGGTATGAATACCTTTCAGCCTATTACTTAGATCAAGAAATCTGGACAAAGCCAAAAATAATGGGGGGACAAAGGCCCAAAATAGGGACCCTTTTAAGTACTGCTCTTACAAACTTCGAAAGTTGATAGAAATACAGGTTTTGTATTAGCATTAATTTTCTTAAGGGTATGAAGTATGAAACTCAACTGTCTGTCATTATTTTATGACTTCAGCCTCAATGATCTGACAGTGATTTGCAAGAAAACAAGAATTTTATGAGAAAAAGACCAAAAATATGAGGCAAAAATCTGGACATTCCGTGAAAATCTGTACAGTTTAGAGGTATGCTGGACAGAGCCAAATAACAGGGACAGATTTTAAATATTGCTCTTATAAACATAAAATCAGTAAGGTTGCCATCAGGTTTACTTACCTCTCAACCATAGTAGATCAGTGTTATGCTGTTAAGCAGAATGTACACTTTTTTTCGGTAATTATTGCCAACTGTCTTTTTATTGTACTTTGGAGCTTTTCACCCCAGGTCTGGCGTCCTTATTAAACAAATGTCAAATAAATAAATAAGTAAATATCTACTTTATTATGCATGCCATGAGATGGTTGGTCCATGGAAAATTGTCTTACATTGATACCGCTCCTTGGTGCAAAAAAGGTTGGAGACCACTATTATAGACCATAAAGCCCTGGGCCTGAAAATCAGTGCTCGAGGCTGCCAGGTGCTCTTTGATCTGATCACGCCTCCCTTTCAGCATCTGTGCACTAAGTATCTGCATACTTGTCCTAATAATGGTATCTACTCTGTTGGTTGAAGGGATGTAAAAAATTTCAAGAACCCCTGCGTGCACTATTGTAAACTTTCCAGATATTCAGTGCCCAAAAATCCCTGATACCTGACTTGCTTCCACTATCTAATTTGTCAAACCTTCTCTGGAAAAGAGGTATGTTGGAATCTTGGCCATCAATGCTAGCTCTTGAAATCTCTGTATTTGTAAATGAGATTTTCAGAAAATAAATTAATCTTACCTGTACAATCCCTAACAAAAAGTTATGTTATATTTAAAACATTGTAATACCGCATATCTATCAAAAACTTAATTCTTATTAAAACCTTTACCTTTTCAAGGCATAAACAAAGGTCTGATTACCAGACTGAAGCACAATCTACTTATTTGTCAGCTCAGAACCCCAAGTTATGGTTGCCACCCATATAAGTATGAATTCTAAAATGTACTGCCTTTCAGAATGCCAGAATGATGTAATTCTTTTGACAATAAATAGCCAAACCATTTTTCCTTTAAAATAAGAACTCCTACTCCTACCAGCACTGCTGTAGCAGTGTATGTAAGTGATTGCTTTCTAGATATTCATACTGCCAGAATGAGACACAATTAAAATGTCTCATTTTTTTCCATATCCTCAGATCTTTCTTCACTCACTTGGGGATCAGGATCCTACGATGTTTTTGACTTTTACTTTTCAGTCGCAAAAATGCCAAGGATCTAATGAAAGTTCTGCCCATCTCTACCACCCTGCTTGCAAAATTTAAAAGACTCATCAATGAGTTGAAATCCCTATCACTGCATTTTTCCCTTGCTGGCATGAAATCTCTCTGTTTTTCCATTCAGAGGCAACAACCTTTCTTTATCTGGAGTTTGCTTCTCCTGGTGCCAGTTCTCCATGGTTTGAAAGACTCCCACCTCAGTCACCCTGAAGGCAAACCCATCTCCTGCTGCAAAAATTATCAGCTCTATCTCTTATACCTCTGTGTTGACTTCTGTTAAAACACCTGAATTCTGGGTGGGGGCTCCACAGATTGATTGGAAATTGTTGAATTTACAGCTAGGTTAGATGCATTAGCATACACTAAATATTGAATAAGCAAGGCCTGGAACTGATTTCTTCTTCACATTCTCCGATTGTATACCCTTTATCAGTCATAAACAACAACCTTCTGGCATAACTCTGAACTAAAGGTCTTACCCACTGTTATCAACTTCTTAAATGTATGATCATACAGTAACCAAACTGACCACCCCTCATCCCCTGTACATCCCTAAGAGTAAAATAGTAGGACAACAAAAGTGCTGTCAACTCATTTATTTTCTCCAAGGTAAGCTGCATGTAATCAGTGACTTATTTATTCCACATATTAACCATGTATCTGGGAGGATGACACATGCCAAGACAGCTAATACTGTCCTAAAGTCCTTAGCACCCCCCCCCCCCCATTAATTTGGCTGCATAATTTCCGGTACTCCATTTCCATGTAACAAACCAAAAATGTTCACAAACTCCCCTTTCAAAATTTTGTCTGCAATTCTATGTGGGGTGGAATATCATACCTCTAGTAGCCTACATACACATCTTGCATTCTAGAACATTTAATTTTCTGAAACATAAATTTAAAAGCAAAAGATAAGCAAATGTAAATAGTTTGTGAACAATGAAAGCTATTAAGACAGTACAAATAGCAATGTTATCAGTAAGAAGTTTTCTTTACTGTGATAGTAGTCAGTACCTTCAAAATATTTCCACAAATACTAAAATATTTTATAATCCACACAACCACAACATTGTCCCCCGGATTCTCTAATATTCCATGCAGGACTAGCTTAGTCCTGCATGGAAGCGTCCGTTCAGGAGCAGGATGGCAGCAAGCCATGCATATTAATGAATTTGTGCTGCCTGAGCTCCTAGGCTTACACGGAGCGTGTACGAGTGCAGAGCTCTCAGAATAAACATGCCCCTGCAATGTAGAACAGCAGAAAGTGGTAAGAAATGAGCAAGATCGCTAATAGGTGTCTGCGTATCCCTACCAGCAGTTCCCCATGTGTACAACAGCAACAGTACATAAAAATCAAATGAAGGAACCCCTTTATTTATTTATTTTTTAAATCTAAGTACAGTTAACTGTAGGTGCATGGGTGTGCCCATCGCTTAGCTACAGTTAAAGCAGCTTAAAAGGCTGAAGAGGATAACAAGGAAGATATATGCAAAAGAAGCAGCACAGCAATAGTGTAGTGGGCAGAGTATTTGCCTACTGAGCAGGCATTCCTGGTTTGAGTCCCACAGCAGCAGTTGATTTTACATGGAAAAGCACGTTATAACAAATATTTTTGTTGCAAAACCCACTAAATAACATATTTATGAACTGGAGCACTGCAGGAAATCCACATGTGAAGTGTCAGTGTCATAATGAATAAGGCACTAGTAAGCAGGTTTAAGCAAAAATAATCAGTAGTAAGCATATGTAAGCAAAAGTAAGCATGTTTAAGTGTGTTTGCATGGGGGTAAGCACTGCCCTCACAGACTAAGCAATTTAGAAGCTAACTGAGTGTAAGAAACTGTAACCAGAAGTTCGCAGTGCTTACCGCCATGCAAACCCACGCAAACCCGCTTACAACTGCTTTAAAGTGCCCTAATCACTCTGTATCCAATGGCCCATGTTCTGCCCAGCAACAAAATAAACAGCCTCTGCACAGCTCAAACCCAGGACCCTGCACACTACAGTCACAGTGGTTAACCACTAAGCCATCATAGCAGTACCTAAGATGGAGGTTTTAACAAACAAATCCTCACCATAGGAAAATCAAGCTGAACATGTGAAATGAATCCATGTACAGTGTGATGTTGTATAACCTGCTACATAACATAAATATGTGAACTGGAGTATTGCAGTAAGGCCAGATGTGAGGTGATATTGTATTAAAGTGTTGAAGTCCCCAGGACCCCATACAGTGTACGTACACATGAAACACAGATACCAGACACAGATATAACATGTAACAAATAATAAATCAATGTCAAAAGGAAAATATAATGCTAATTAAATATTAAGCATGCTAAGCATTGCACAGCTCAGCTTATGTGGTGTAAGCAATGTGTAGGCCAGCTAACTCAATCTGCCCAGTGGTATACCTCTTTAAGCAATGCCAACATTAGGTAAGCAGATGTACCCATAGTTTAGCCTTTTCAAAACTGTCCAATCACAGGAAAGTGTGGGAAATCTGGTGTATTTAAACCCCACAGGCGCCAATAATTCCCATAACTGGTTGCAGCTCCCTAGTGTAGGCAGAATTGCTGGAGTTGGGGAAGGCACTTGATTTAGAGAGCAGCGCTGGGGCATCCAGGAGTCCAGATTCATGGCATGGCTCCTGGTAAAACACCATGAGGAGAGACTACTGCAGGGCCAGTACCAGGGCTCTCAGTATAAAGTGGAGGCCTGGGACAATCTCACCCGTGACCTCACCAGTGCCACTGGTATCCCCCGGACTGGTGGGCAGGCCAGGCATCACCGTGCTGACCTGAAGCGGCGGAGGGGTGATCTCTTGGAACAGTGGATCCAAGAATAAAGACAGATGGCCAATGCCCCAGCACTGAGTAAGTACTCATTCTACTACGTAGATAATGATTGCCTAGCTTGTGTATACTATGAATAGGTAATGGCTAAATATCACTGTATTTCTCTGACAGCTGCAGATGAGTGGGCTGCAACCCAGCAAGCCCATGCTGCTAGGTTGCAAAGGCTGTGTTGCGAGGCGGGTTATTAATAATTTTGCATGTACTGTCATAAGAAAAAAATATAACAGTTCTAGAAAGTGTTGTACCACTATAAAAATGTATTGTGTATGGGATGTACTGAATAAACCAGACAATATGGCAGGAAGACTGTCATATAGATTGTGTGGAAATAAAGGTGTAATATCTTGTGAATAAAAGTATAACCCCAGGAGTGCTTGTGTACATTCTGCTTTCATATGTTGTTGTAGTGTTGCATTCCATAAATAGTACTGTTGTAATAAGCAGTGTCACCCACACTGTTGAACACAGTTAAAATGTGTATGAAGTTCAGTATAACAATGGTGGAAATCCCAAGAGGTCAGTCATATAGAACAACTGAGGGAGACTTAAAAAACCACTGGAATGCTTCACACCAATTCCCTGATCACACAGTGTACTGTGATGTCAACTGTAATATTTTTACCACACACAGCAGGGTTTTGAATCCCGGGAGTGGTAGTAAGTTGTATGCATAATCATACCCCATAACTGTACAGAGTTTGTGAGAATGTTTAGATAGAAAGCTGTATGCCTAATTAGACCCAACAACTCTACAGACTTTCCTAGAATGTTCAGCTAGTACGCTGTAAGCATAATCATACCCATCAACGCTACAGACTGTGGCAGAATGTTCAGGTAGTAAGCTGTATGCATAGTCATACCCCTCAACTGTTCTGATCTGTCCAGCATGCCCAGATAAATGGCCCATATCTGATGCCCGGTAACCTGTTCCCCTGACAAATCAATGAGTTGTTCCAATAAATGTAGGCAGCTTATACTGACATATAATGGGTAGTGAGACCTGAACATAAAAAGAGAGTGTATATGAAAGCAAACCTGTCATTGTAGCATCTCACCCAAAGTGTATGTGACAGCTATCCCAAAATATGTCACATTAACAGCTGCATCCTGTCAAGCCTTGACCAGAGTGTGTGCAATAACGGATTATTAGGTATGTGTATAACATCAACATGGAATCTGGGAGCATGTGTAGTATTCGTCAGGTAGTGTTAACAAAGTTCCCTCCACAGCTATAACAAGTAAGAGGTGTAGACTGTAGTTACAACACAGTTCACACCTATAAATGTCTACAAGCATGGAATGTGGGAGTATGTGTAGAATCTGTCAGGTAGTGTTCACAAAGATTTTCCCCACAGCTATAACAGGTAAGAGGGGTAGACTGTAGGTACAACACAGTTCACGTATATACTTGTCTACAAGCATGGAATCTGGGAGTATGTGTAGAATTTGCCAGGTAGTGTTAACAAAGTTTCCTCCAGAGCTATAACAGGTAAGAGGTGTAGACTGTAGTCACAACACAGTTCACTCATATACTTGTCTATAAGCATGGAATCTGGGAGTATGTGTAGAGTTTGTCAGGTAGTGTCAGGGAGAGGTACCTGTCACCCACCATCAGGTCAGGGCTGTGGTGCGTAGAGAGCTCGACAGGGAGATTTGAGATCAGCTACGCCAGCTTGAGGGCCACATGGCACAATTAGAGGGTGAGCCTGCTCCTCCTACCCAGCCCCCAGCACAGCCACCTTTGGGGCCGTGAAGGTGCAGTGGTGACTACCCATGTGTGGGGACCTTACTCCCACTGTTTCCATTTGGGGGCTCATGGGCTTGTGACTTCCAAACTCCCCTCCCCATCCAAGGTGTTTACCTACCCCCCATGTGTGTCATAAACCACCCCTGTATGCATCTTGTTTGTCTTGTCTGTTAACCTACCCAACCTATCCCCCCAAATATACCTACTACCCCTCCCCAACATACCACTGTCACCTGAAAAAAAAGGCAATCTGTTCCCACAAAAAAATATTGCTCCATACATAGCTGTCCATTTTGCACACATGTCCACTAGACACAAGTAATCCGGTCTAACTGGCATCACAATGAACTACTGTTGTCCTCATCCCCACCCAGGGGTTTGAGTGTCCAAATCTACCTCCAAATTCAGTGTATATGCACAGCTATTGCTGTAGAAGAAATGGGCAGCTATGGACCTTCCCTACACCCTTCCTGCACATCCCTGGTTATTTTTCCTACTGTCTTTCCCTCTTTGTGCCACTTTTATTTACCACTTTCCTATCAACCCTTTTTTCTTTTCTTTTAAATAAATTAGCACGGGGGTAAGCAGGAGTAAGCACTTTTAAGCAACAGTAAGCGGGTTTAAGCCTGTTTGCATGGGGGTAGGCACTGCCTACACAGGTTAAGCAATTTAGAAGCTAACAGAGTATAAGAACCTGTAACCGGTAGTTAGCAGTGCTTAGCTCCACACAAACCAGCGCAAACCCACTTACAACTGCTTTAAAAGGCATTAATCACTCTATATCCAATGACCTGTGTTCTGCCCAGCAACAAAATAAACAGCCTCTGCAAGTCTTGAACCCAGGACCCTGCACACCATAGACAAAGTGACTTACCACTAAGCCATGCCAGATATACATAAAGCTGAGGTTTTCAGAAACATATCATCCAGCCCAGTCATGCAACAGTACAGAGAATGTATACCAACATCTAGATGTATGTGTGTGTGTGTGTAAATATATTAACATCTAAAAAGATACAACATATCTATATATGTCGATATATATATATATATATATATATATATATATATATATATATATATATATATAATATGAATATATATATACATGCAAATGCCTACATTGACACATATATATATGTCTACATCTATATGTCTACATATACACAGCAAGGTACATATATGTACGCATATATATATCTATGTAGGTATATATGAACATAGTCATATATATGTAAGCAGATATATATATCTATATAGGTATATGTGGCCATACATCTGTAGATAGCAATGGTAGATTAACAAAAACAAATATGTCCACATGCACCGTTAATGGGTTTGGGAGGCCCCAAACAATATACATCTTGTACGAATAGGCATACCCACCCCACAGCCAAACACATCCGCCCTGCAATACACTACCAAGTGTTGCAGATCCCATAACCAGGACCTGACATGACATGGGTACAAGATGTTAACAGTACTACATCCCACCTGTATGATGTCAGGCTGGTATTGGTAACATATCATGCAGTACAGTCTGTCTCCCATGGGAAATGTAAAATGCGGATGCTATCAACATCCCCAGGATACATATACACAGACACATATATTCAGATACAGATATACACACACACACACACACACACATATATATATATATATATATATATATATATATATATATATATATATATATATATATATATATATATATATATCTACATGTGACTACACATATACACGCAAATATATGTAAAGTAAGATACATATGTAGAAGGTGCACAAAATATGGAACAACCACTATGCCTACAGTTCACACCTGAACACCTGGGCACTGTATGGGCCACCCATACAAATGACAATAATTTCCTGCAACAAATACCCACTGAGAGATCATAGGACAAAAAAAACACACACAGGTTTGCAGAAATGGTAAACCTTTATTTGTGTACTATTACATTTATATACTATTGCTACTGTAATTGGGATTGTCTTCACAGACATGATGTGTGTGGGAGGTCACATCTGCTTTCCACATGTGTGTCATTGGCTACTGACAGAAATCCTAATGGCATCATAGTAAAGTACAGCTGCTAGCACATACTGCCCCTGTCGACTGCAGCAGAGATATGGGCCAATATGTGTGGACATTCTGACACACTCTGTACAGTCCATAGGTATACACAAAACCCCTTAGTGCAAAACGTGTATCATTCCTGAGAATATGGATGTTAACAGCCATGTAGATGGATATAACACATAACTGGTATACATATGCCACCATAGGTTATGCATTCACACCCCCCCTGTCTGGCCTGACAGATAATAACCACTGGTACAGGGGTGCCATAGCCACATACTACCCACTAGATATTGACATACAACTGTACAGCATCCCACTGCTCTGTCTGACATACATGACTGTTAAGGGAGGCCCGGCAGCAGTACATCTGGAAAGCATCTGCACATGACATCTCACTGGGTAAGTACACTAAGCTGCTAGGCATGTAACAATTCACTGTGCAGGCTGCAGGCAGTCTGGCTCAACACCGGGCTGCATCTCCTATAGGGGAATGCACATGTACCTGCATATATAGCAGGCTGTATGGGCATGTCACAGCACAGGGTAAAATACACCTGTGTGAAAGTGCATAACCACAACCAATGTGAATGCAGCCACAGCCACATATGGCAAGCTAGCATGATATTACAGTATATGGACTATCTGTTTGACACCATCCTCATATGTGCCACTCACACACTAACCCTACATATACTGGGCCACTACACTGTTTGCTCTGATGGCTGACTGTAGTATGGGACATGTATGTGTATGGCCCTACAAACATGTAAGTCAATACGGTAACATATAGTGAATCAGCATGTAACATCAGATAGGACGGGAACTAGGACGATGACAACTACCACAGTCTGTACACAGGCCAAGGTACATATTAACATTACACACACTGTCGCCATTCACCATAAGTACACAGACCTCAGTACTGTACAAACAACCACAGTATGTCCAGGTTATGTCATTAAATATAACCCCTACTATACATTACACGTGTAGCAATCTGATATCTCACTGGCTTGTTATCAGATATGATGACACTAATTATGGTGTACAGCACATATGCACCTCTTAATGCATGACATATGTACAACGGTTGACTGAGTTGTGGCTGGAAGCACATACACAGGGCCAATATTGATATGTTACTGTGATAACATCATACATTTACTGTTGTAACAGGGTTTGTTGCAACATATGTCCTATGAGGGATATGACGTCAGTAACTGTCATGGCTTTCAACATCTACAGACTGCAATCCTCACACTACCTTCTGCAGTTCATAGATACATGTTCTGTGGGTAAAACATGGCACCAAAGGCACCACACACTGCCCAGTCAGCAGATGACTCTACTGATGAGGAGTCCTCATAAACAAACAACTGATGTGGCAGGTATTCATATGTGTAAGACAGCCATATCCACACACACCCTGTTAAACCAACATTACTCCAAATGCAGTATAGCAGCACTTACAGTCTGTAGTCAGGTCAGACACATCCCCCTCCTGGGTGCTGGCCTGTTTCCGCAGTGTATGTTGTCAGAGGTAAATCCCCACTCCATCTGAGATGCTGTTTGCCAAACAACAGAACGAGTTCCTGCTCACAGTGAATGAAAAGGACCAACACAAACATGATGTTCCTAGATATTGGAGTGTGTTTCCATGCAATTGGCTATGGGAATGTTACCACAGCTGTTCCACATGCAATCAGGGGAGGGCTGCAATTCATGCAGAGGCCATCAGCTGATCATGGGCATTACCTAAAATACACATGCTGCTGCCTAAGAAAAGCAGGTATAGGTCTCCACATCCACCAGTGAGGGAGTGAGAGAGGCAGACAGAGGCACTGACAAGTCAGGGAGGGGTGGGAGAGTAAAACCTAAGCATGTTTGGGTCACACACCTACCAGCACAGAGTATCAAACCCCTGATGACTATGTAGTGCTATCACAGTCCTATGCAGTTATTGGATGAGCCACATAGGTTACCTGTTGTTGAATCTGCAGAACATATATGTGATGGTGAGTGACATCTGCAACAGGGATATGGCAGCTATATGGTAGGTGATGTACACGTGCCTGTCCACATGAACAGGTGCCAGCGTCAACACAGCCAGACTCTCACAGGGAAGCACACACATTGACACACTTGGCAGGACCGGGGATACAGCTCATCCCTAGTGAGATTGCCACAACACATTACTGTGCAGGTATCACATGCACCACAGGGGTCATAAGGAGGTTATATGGGCAAAGGGTATGGGGAGGTTTCTGACATCAGACAGCATGCTTCATTATGCCACTGGGGGTTGTAGTAAGTGTGGATGTGATCATACACATCATACAACACACACATGAACACACAGGGTGCCAGTACTGACATGCATGGGTGCATTTCTGCACGGGTATGTGGTGGTCGACTGTGCCAGACAGCTATACAAGGCTAGGTGATGGGTATATCTTGGCATCTGGCCACATGACAATGGTCTGCATTGTAACTCAGGCCTGTGGTTTCAGCATTTGCCCACACAGGTGGGTATTGTATCCACCATCCAGTCACCTGGCTGGCTATTGCATGTGGCCAGTGCTGTGCATCGCTTGCCATGTATGTGTTCCCTAGTTCATGACATGGATGGTATCTGGGATGTGCACACCTCCCACATGCATGTACAGTGACATGTAGAACTGTACCTGGGGTGTTGGGCGCATGTTGTGTACACAAATTATCATCAGATGTGCCAGTCTTGGCCACCTGTGGCAGGAGCTGGTAATGGACAGCACGTTAACCCTGCACCCACATTGATAGCATGCATAATGGCATTCCCTGGCATCAGTGGCATCTGTCCATACAGGGCATGTTTTCAGGCATGGTATGTCCTTTGTGGGTCACATGTGATGACACCACAGGTGTTGCAGGTGTCCAGTGGGGAACATGGGGAAGGTGCACTGTCTGCATGTATGTACCTATTGGACAGATGGACAGTGTGTCATGCCCTCTGTAGGCCACTGCAATCACTCCATAGTTACTATCAGTTGTCAATATGCAGTGTACTACACACATATTGGCTGTTGCCTCGGCATGTGTGTATGTGACATGGGTTGAGAGTGTGCTCTGGGTAATACTGGGGTTGCTAATTGTGATTGCCTGGCCATGATGTCACATGCATGCGTATGGATTTGCACCCCAGCCTCTCAGCTATTTCACATCTGTTATCCCTGTACAGTGGACATTGTGATATAGGGCCACCATAAAAGACATTTGCAAAACCCACCACACATTGGGCCCAGGCATCGCACACTCCTCCACAGAGGGTGCAAGTTACACACACACGCACACACACACACACACACACACACACACACACACACACACACACACACACACACACACACACACACACACACACTAACCTGTTATGTGTGGGAGTTAAACCCCTCCCTAACTAGTTTATTGCACTACACAGTTATAGTACACACAACAGAGATTACTGGAGTACCCCTTCCCCAAAGGTGTATTTCACATTGGATGATATCAGCAGGACTGCCAAAGTAGGCCATTGGACATGTACTGAGTGTAAATAGCCTAAAACGCATTGCTCCCCACACAGACATTGAAACACACACAAAATATCCACAACCGACATGTGTGGGTATAGAACCCCTCATAGAGGTCTATATCACACTACAGCATAGAGCTGGTATAGGACATACCACAGGGATTACTGAAGACCTCCTTCCCAAAGGTGTATTTCACATTGGATGATATCAGCAGGACTGCCAAAGTAAGCCATTGGACATGTACTGAGTGTGACTAGCCTAAAATGCATTGCTCCACACACAGACATTGAAACACACACAAAACGTCTACAACCAACATGTGTGGGTTTAGAACCCCTAACAGAGGTCCATATCACACTACAGCACAGAGCTGTCATAGGATGCACCACAGGGGTTACTGAAGTCCTCATACACCAAAGGTGTATTTCACATTGGATGACATCAGCAGGACTGCCAAAGTAGGCCATTGGACATGTACAGAGTGTGACTAGCCTAAAATGCATTGTTCCCTACACAGACATTGAAACACACACAAAACATCCACAGGTATAGAACCCCTAACAAAGGGTCTATATCACACTACAGCAGTACACAGTTACAGCACAAGCTATGGAGATTATTGTGCTATACCCTTCCCAGAGGTGTATTTCTAGGTGGATGACATCAGCAGCCTTGCCAAAGCAGAGAATGCAAATTGTATGGAGTATGACTACCCTAAAAAGCATTGCTTTCTGTACAGACAGATACACACAAACATGCCATGTCTGGGAGTAGAACAGCTATCTACCTAATTTATCATATTACAGCAGTACACAATTACAAGGCACGCTATGGAGATTACCAGGCTACAACTACCCAGAGGTGTATTTCTAGGTGGATGACATCAGCAGCCTTGCCAAAGATGAGCATTTGAATTGTAGGGAGTGTGACTACCCTAAAAACATTGCTCTTTATACAGACAAAGTCAAACAGACACACACACACATAAACACTTGCCATGTCTGGGATTAGAACAGCTATTTAATTAATTTATCTCATTACAACAGGTTGCAGTTACAGGACACACTACGGAGATTATTAGGCTACAGCTACACAGAGTTGTATTTCTAGGTGGATGACATCAGCAGCCTTGCCAAAGATGAGCATTTGAATTGTAGGGAGTGTGACTATCCTGAAGACATTGCTTTTTACATGGAGAGAGTCAGACAAATGCACACACAAACACCTGCCATGTCTGAGATTAGAACAGCTACCTAACTAATTTATCACACTACAGCAGGTCACAGTTACAGGATGCAATACGAAGATTATTGGGCTAGTGCTACCCAGAGGTGTATTTCTATGTGGATGACATCAGCCTTGCCAAAGATGAGCATTTGAATTGTAGGGAGTGTGACTACCCTAAAAAAGCATTGCGCTCTACATAGACAGATAGACACACACACACATACACACACACACACACACACACACACACACACACACACACACACACACACACACAGTTGTTATGTCTGGGAATTGAACTCCTACCCAACTATTTTATCACAGTACACAGTTATGGGATGTGCCATGTAGATTACTGGGTTACAGCCTTTCCAGGGATGTATTTCTAGGTGGATGGCATCAGCAGCCTTACCAAAGTAGAGCATTTCAATTGTAGGGAGTGTGCCCACCCTAAAAAGCATTGCTCCCTACACAGACAGACACACACGCATACACACAATTGCCAAGGCTGGGGTTAGAAGTCCTACCTAACTAGTTTATCACACTACAGCAGTAAGCAGTTATGGGACG
Organism: Protopterus annectens; assembly: GCF_019279795.1. Classification (NCBI taxonomy): domain Eukaryota; kingdom Metazoa; phylum Chordata; order Ceratodontiformes; family Protopteridae; genus Protopterus; species Protopterus annectens. Next base: position 240,983,139 of record NC_056732.1, on the reverse strand, counting down.
TGCTACAGAGGTTACTGGGATACAACTCTCCCAAAGGTTTATTTCGCAGTAGATGACCTCAGCAGGCTTGTCATACTGGGGCTATGGGGAGGGCAGTGAGTGTGCATGGGCCATAATCCATTCATCTAGGGGTTGACACGCCACATGTGGGCACAACCTGGGTCATATTCCACAGGTACGTGTATACAGCTGCTCGATGACTACTTCCTTGAACAGGCATGTTGCACAGCTGGCACGTGCACCACATACTCTGTAATGCTGGCAGATACCAGTGGCTAGTATCTGCAGTGTGTGACATCAGACCCTCGTGTGGTTGTGGCCCTTTGGCTGTGTGCTGGGTGGGAGAGCCTGGATGGCTCCTTGTTACAGTCACCCTCTTCCACACATCTATGTATGTCTACCTTTGGCTTATTATAGTGTGTTGTCCTTACATATATGTCTGTATTCCTATCCACTGTGTGTGCAAAGCATGTGTGGTGTATACTGAGGAGTGTCTGCACTAACATCTGCGGCTGCCAGATATGTCTGGTCCACTGGTGTTTGCAGACATGGCCTTCATGTGTTTAAGTGTGTGGGCATGCCCAGTATGGCCATCTGTACTGAATGTGTGGATCGAGTCCAGGTAGTTTGTACTGCTGTGCTGACCTTTGTGTTGTACACCTACAGGTAGCGTGCTGTCTCTGCAGGGTATCCGTCGATCATTTGGCATGGACTGTTACTACATTTCTGCATAGGATGAGGGGGGCACACCTGACTATTTCTACATTTCTACACAGGATTGTGAGGGGGGGGGACACCTGACTCTAACTATATTTCTACGTGGGACGGGGACACACCTGACTATTTCTACATTTCTACACAGGACTGGGGGGGCACACCTGACTGTTACTTTATTTCTACGTAGGATGGTGGGGGCACACCTGACTATTTCTACATTTCTACACAGGATTGGAGGGGGCACACCTGACTGTTACTATATTTTTATGCAGGATGGGGGGAAGTACACCTGACTATTTCTACATTTCTACACAGGATTGTGGGAGGGGCACACCTGACTGTTACTATATTTCTACGTAGGATGGGGGGGGGCATACCTGACTATTTCTACATTTTTACACAGGATTGGGGGGCACACCTGACTGTGACTGCATTTCTGCATCAGATGGGGGGGCACACCTGACATTTGTACACATTTGCTAGGACTGTACTAGTATGTCGGGTACTCCATTTCAGTCTGTAGTCTTACGTATCATGGTGGCTAGAGGCATACCAGTGTACTGCAGCTCTTAGCTTTTAATTACCTACATATTAGTTTCTGACTTCCTACCTTTCAAAACTGACATCCCACTGTCTGACCTGCTGCAGTCTGTTTGTGTAGGCCTGGGGGGGAGGTTACCCATAGGCCTCATTCAGAAGCCATAGCACAGCCTTTGTTTTTGTTTGTCTACACCTGTCCTGCTGGTTGTGACTGTTGTTGGGTATGTGACCCCCCACTGACTGGCATGGGTGAGTCCCTTACCTTGTGGGTGTCCCAGTATTGAGGGTGGTGCTGCAGGGCTGCCTATGTCGGATGCACATACTACACTCCCTACACATGGTTAGGCGCAGGTAGTTTACTGTTTGGCATCCCTTTTACTGTATGTGAGAGTCGGAGAGAGGTGTCCCTCCTGTGTCAGTATATGTGATATGCATTGCTTCTTTGCCAAGGCCAGGGCATACTGGGCATGCCTCATTCTACCTACTGGGGCAGGCTCAGGTTGTTCCTCCTCCTAGTCACTCTGTGCCTGTGCAGGCTTTGGCAATGGTGGGGGGCTGTGTGGCCCTGCCCCATGCTGTTCCTGCTGCAGCTGTTTCTGCAGGATCATATTGTGTAGCATGGCATATACAAGGACAATTTGGGTACATGTAGCTGGTGAGTACTGCAAGGCTCCACCGGATGTGTCCAGGCACTGGAACCATGACTTGAGCATCCCAAACACACTCTCTACTATAATTCTGGTCTGTGCATGTGCCTCATTATGGAGTTCTTGTTCGGGTGTGTGTGCATTTCTGATGGGTATCATCAGTCATGGCTCCAGTGTGTATGCAGCATCCCCCACTAGGTGACCATGAGGGATGTCGCCATTGGCAAATCTCTGGTACAGCTGCGTCAGATGCCAGATGTGGGAATTGGGATAGTTTCCAGGGCAGCCAGCACACACATCCATTATTATGCCCTGGGCATCACACATGACTTGGCAGTTGATGGAGGGGAAAGCCCTTGCGGTTGATGTAGACCCTACCCCTCTCACCGGGTGGTGCTTTGATACATTTGTGCATGCAGTCTATAGCACCCACTACCTCAGAGTATTCTGCTATTTGGTGGAACAGTTGCATATTGCTAGCCAACACCTCACGGGTGTTGGGGAAATATACGTGCTCACCGGCATGTGCTAACATGGCATCCAGGAACTGGTGGAGTACTCTGGATGCTGATGCCTGTGAAATCCCCATAATATCCTCAGTTGGCCTTTGAAAGGTACCTGTAGCTATTATTCTTAGGCCTACATACCTTGGTATCCACTGGGATGAGTTCCCCTCTGTTAGTTCTGTGTGTCAGGTGTGGCTGGCACAGCTCAACAATTTGCTGTAGGAGGTCCCTGTCCACCTTATAGCGCTCCACTATCTCCAACTCATGTAGCCCCTAGTAGGTTACCCTGGGTCTTTACACTCTTCTCCATATCCTCACTGTGGGTTGGTCGACAGCATTCACATCCTCACCACCCTCAGCCTCTTCCACAAGTTGTATGATAGCTATTGCAGCCCCTATCATTTTGCTGTTGTGAGTATTAAATGTTCCCTGCTTGTTTACACCAGTGGTGTAGAGTGTGGGAAAAACCAGAGGGGAAGGTGTTTGCTTAGTTTATAGTAGTATTCTGGGATGGGCTGCTGCCTGTGTAATTGGCTGATTCTGATACATTTCACTTGCCAGCTAAGCTAGTTCTCCTTGGTTACCTTCATACTACTGTTTACCCTTCCCATTGCCTTCCTGTTTAAGCCCGTGTGCGTGCTGCACAAACAGAGTCCTCAAATGTGCACACTGCTGCTATTTCCTGGTTTAACCTCTGTTTTCTTCCTGTAAAACCCAGTGCACGGTGCGCACACCCGCTTAGGCTATGTACATAGTGCTAAGCAAGTTTAGACACCCCCCCCCCTAGCTTAGCTGTGCTAAGCTAGGAGCAAACCCGAGCCACAGGGCTCCAATACACTTACAGTATGCCTGACACACACACCCATGATGTCACCTAACTCCTAGGCTTGCACCCAGCTATTCCTACTCTTACACTGTTGGGACCTGACTCACATGTTGGGGAAAACTGGGATTCACTATCCTTCCCCTCATTTGCATAGGATTGCCTGCTAATGCATAGTTACATGTTTCACACCGAGCCTCCCCCTTAGCAACCACTACTCACTGGCCAGGTTGTCTTCTGCCTGCCATTGACTTGCATGGCAGAATAGTGATTTTAGTTAGACTGCTTATTTTGGGTTTATTTTATTATTTTCCCCCCGATCCCGTTTGCACGCCGCTGCCCTAAGCTTAAATAGCCGAGATCGGCTACAAAAAAAAGTTGAGTTTTGTATTTTTTTTATGTTTGCAATGCCAATGGCCTTATACTTGGCCATTGGCATGCTTACTACATGATATGCAGCCTTTATTTGGAGCTGTCATAGCTCCATTTTGGATTTTGCAGAAAAATACTCGGTTACTAACGAGTACATTTCTGCAGATAGCACTAGTCTTGCACAGACTATTGCAAGCTTCCTGGATTGCAGTATCACCTAATTTGGATGGATTTCACCTGCAAATGGGGTGATTTGCATACAAGGGCTTAGTCCGTGCAGGATTAGTGAAGGAGCGCTCATGAACGCCCCTGTAGGCCATTCCTGGATCGCACGGCAGACATATTGCCTGCTTGAGCTCCTGCACTCCATGCAAGCTTTTGAGAATCCAGGGGTATATTTTTTTGTTTTTGCTACACTTTCACAAACAAATTGACATATCTTGGAAAGTGTGCAGTCTAGACATATATCGTTAGAACATTTTCGTTGCCCAGTCAAAAACTTTCACATGACAACAAGAAATTCCTCCATGAGTACATGTTCATTGAGATATTTACAGCAATGTGAAAACATATGATTCATTCTCTAATTAGAAAAATAAATAACATTGAATATTTCTTAATATGTACAATTTACAGTGCAAATATCAAATATAATTTTCTTTGAAAAAATCTAAGGTTTCACCTGATATGCAACAGTTTGTAAGTCACTTGGTTTTTAAAGTATTAAGTACATATGGAAATATTACTTATTTTCATAATTACTAAAAATAATTAGCAATGTCTTGGATATAGTGTGATATAAATGTGCATTAACAATGAATGTTCTTGTCTCACACAATGGCATATCACACTATATCTCTCAATAACATGTAGGGCTCACTGTTATGAAAATATCAAAATAAATATGAAAATATGAATAATAAATGACAATCAGTTTGTTAATAACTCCTTGCACTTTTTAATACCCCATAGTATTGGTCAGTAAGTCACTTAGTTAAAGAAGTCAGACCCAAAAAGGTCTGGACACTATAAGGTGCTATGGATGTGAACTGGAAGTATACAAAAAGGTGCTATAGGCTTTACTGAGTTAACAGCATGGAAACTGGAGGCACTGCTGGTTCACACTGCCAGTTTTCTTGATAATAATATCTGGTTACCTCATTGCCCTCAGTATAGGAGAATACCATAGCACCTTTCTTTGGTAGTATCACAGGGCCCAGTTGCTTGTGTCACTGAGTTCTATGAAAATGAAGCTTACCTTTTAAGTGCCTATTGTTTTGTGTCTGCAGACATTGCCAGTATACTCTGCTGGGTTGTAACAACATGAGGACATCTGAGGCCACCTCCTCAGACTTGACTTCATAACCAAACTCACTACATCTGGGAAGCAAAACTTTCTGTTTTTGCATTTAAACTAGAATGTGCTAGTGTTGATATCCTTCTCTGTATTTGTGCTGCAGTGGATTTTTGTATTTAGAACTTGTTTAGAAAGTTCCCATTATGAGAAAATGGGCACTTCTATTGTTTTGGGTGAAATTTGGTACTGGTTACAAGGGCAGTGTGCTTTTGAATTGCTCTGTTTTTTCTGGTTTGTTTTTTTGTTTAAACTTATTGCGACTGCAGTTGTTGTTACCCTACTCTGCTGGACTGTGACTACATGAGGACACCTGAGGATACCTACACAGATTTCATAAATTCATAGGTTCATAGGTGTATACCAGGCTAATGACCACTAGGGTCCTTATAAGCCTAGCATAGATTTGATTTATATAGGTGGGGATTTACTGACTACCTCTGTTCATCAGAGACATAGGTGCCAAACCTCATAACCAAACTACACTGCATCCTGGAAGTGCTCTGTAGTCTGCAGCATGGCTGCACACTTTTCAGAACTATTGCTAACAGTTCCAAATGCTCACACTGTCTATGCTTTAAAAAAAAAACTCTATGAAGTTATTTACAGGTAGTGAACTGTGCAAACAGCATCCAAATGGTCACATTCATGCAGCCCTGTGTATGACTGAGCATAGTTGCAGATGATTGCAGGCACATATGCTTATTTCTGTACATTTGAAAACTCTAGTGGACAGCTGAATGCAGATGTTATCAGCTGCAGAGCCATGAGTGCCATTCTGTAAACCTGAGACAAGGTGCATAGAATACATGCAGACAGTAGTTGGATCAAGTAGGGTTCAGGTCCCTCTTGCTGTAGTCATACTGCTTATTTTCTTCTTCTACTGAATTTTTCCTGGTTGGGGGTCACCACAGCAGATCACCTGTCCACTCATGATTGGCAGTGGAGTTTTATGGTGTCGAGTTGCCAGTCCGGCACCCAACCTTCCGCAGGAGGCACACATACATGCACACACACAAGCCTAGGGCCAATTTAGAGTGTCCAATCCACCTACAGTATGTCTTTAGGATGTGGCAGGAAACCAGAGCACCTGGAGGAAATCCACGTGACCACTGAGGACATGCAGACTCCGCACAGAAGGCACCCCAGCTGAGGATCGAACCGGAAAACATCTCGCTGTGAAGCAGCAACGTTAACCGCTGCACCACAGTGGCCGCCCATACTGCTTATTGTCTAATTTAACTAATTTTTCCAGCTGGAAATTCTGAGCAAAGTCTAGTCATTGCTGTGGTTTGCAAATTTGCACCAAAACTGCAACTGTGGCATTTGATCCAACAACTTGTTTTAAGTAACCCTAACATATTTCTATTGCCCTTACTGCCTTTAGCATATAACATTTTTCTTTGTCTGTTGTGTACATTCTGAACCTGAGTCCATTTATTGCTACAAAGTACAGAATGTCTTATCACTGTATCAAGCTTTTGTTGTGGCACCAGGGCCAACTCACTTATACTAAACTGTTGTTTTTCAACCAAAGCCAAGTTGGTAGTTGCAGATTTAAGTATCCATTAGGTGTTGCTACCCTTTTTACTGGTTTTGCAGCTTTCCGTTGGTGCTACCAAGCCTAGTGCTTTGACTCATTGTTTCTTCTTGTGTCCTGGCATGTAGCCTCTACATGCAGTTACATTTCATTAGTACACATAAGTACTCTGCAGTTACACTTCATTAGTACTCATAAGTACTCTGCAGTTACACCATTAGTACTCATAAGTACTTTGCAGTTACACTTCATTAGTACTCATAAGCACTCTGCAGTTACACGTTATTAGTACTTGTAAGTACTCTGCAGTTACACTTCATTAGTACTTGTAAGTACTCTGCAGTTACACTTCATTAGTACTCATAAGTGCCCTTCAGTTACACTTCATTAGTACTCATAAGTACTCTGCAGTTACGCTTCATTAGTACTTGTACGTACTCTGCAGTTACACTTCATTAGTACTTGTAAGTACTCTGCAGTTACACTTCATTAGTACTTGTAAGTACTCTGCATTACACTTCATTAGTACTTGTAAGTACTCCCTATTTTCCCCAGTCACTATATGTCATGATGTTGCAGTTTACCTGTCTATCTGATGCTAGCCTGATATCACTAGGCACCTTGAAGCAATGCAAGAACTGCTTTATGCTCACCGACAACTACCTGCTTCTTGCACTAGAAGAGTCTATATGTGACAGGTGCAAGTATCTACTAACTTGGGAGGCTAACCTTGCTTCTAAATTGTTTCCTCCTTTTTTACCTCATACTTTCCAGCCATCTCAGTGTCCCTATCCATCATCATATCTAGCAGCTCCTCCTTCATTCCCCAAACTTTCTCTAACTCAGGGCTGGGACCAGCATGGATCCCAAAAGCATCCTGTTAGGTCATTTTGATGAATGCTTCTGCCGGGGTGATTTTTTATGTCAAGCAGAGTGCCTCTTTGGCCCTCTTCAAAAGGAACCTTGACAATTGGATGGGAGAAAGGAAATTCACCCCGGGGATCATGTCAGTCGCCCTGCTAGACAGGGGTCCAGGGAAGTAAATAGTGTGGGAAGAAATAACCAGGGAATTGTTATGGCTAGGCTTGTATAGGCCCTAGGGCCGATAGCCTAGTACCAACCTATGGACCTATATTTAATTACCTACCTTCATTTCCTCCCCTACCCTACATTTGTCTATTCCACCTGAGGAATATTACCCTCTATAGACCATGCCTCCCTTCAAGGAGTGCCCTAGAAGAACACCCTCCCCCTGGGTTAGGCACCCCATCCCTACCCTGCCAGTGCCTCAGATGCCCGAGCTGCTAATTGAACCCACGTCATCTGGGAAATAGGGCTTTATCCCTCTATGACATGGCACTGGTCTTCGCTATTAAAAGTTGTTGGCAGTACCCAGCATGTTGTCAGTTCTAATACCCATCTCACACAACGGTGCCTATCACTACCATCTTGTTAACCAACAAAATAAGCTTTCTTATGCAAACGCACTTAAAACATTACTGCCAGAACCACAAAGGCCTTCTTGATGTAGGCTTGGTATATAGGATACTCAGAACAACACTGGCAGGCAAACAACATACACAGCCACTACAGGAAACATAACTACAAAAAGGGGTCATTCAAATAGCAAGCCAAAGCCCTTAAGGCAGCAAGACCAAGACAGTACATCTGGTAACACCTTAACCATAGGTAACTCCACAGTCAAATACACAGATGCACCACTCACCCAGTCTGAGCAAATGCAGGGTGATGGATGGCTGTCTATCAGGTGCCATGATTTGCAGTGTTGTTATGGTCCCAAAATCCCTTCAGCCTAGGTACACATATGACCTGGCCATTGCATATGTAGGAGTAAATGACTTGAGACACACCTCTTTGGATGATATAAAGACAGACATGGTAGAGCTCTCAGAATACGCATCTGATATTGTTGTGAAACTAGTGTTGAGCAGTTTCCTACAATCACCAAGAATGAAGCCATAAAACAATCAAAAGATAATTGACTTTAATGGCTTGCTGAGTTGTTGGTGTCATTCTAAGGAAATCCATTACATATCAGCCAGAGAGATGACTGGCACTCCTAGCTGCTTTGCTAGGGAAGGCCTCCACCTCTCTTCTCATAGCTTCCATATATTGGCCAATACTTTTTCTTTTCCCATAAAGCCTTTTTAGGCAAGGTCAGTCTCCTCAGACTACCTACATAGCTAAACAAAATTACGACTATGTAAAGGTACCAATGTTCAATGTTAGAAGCCTAAACAAGAAGTAACACTCCTTGTAGGGATTTGTAACTCTCAAACCTATAGACAGCTGCATAGTTACTGAAACATAATTTCAGAGCAGTGATAGCAGTCACCCCTTCCACTCCCCCTATGCAGTGTTTCAATGCCTTCCACTCTTTCAAACCTAGCACAGAAAATGACTATGTTATTGGGGCATGTATGCATTCCCAAGAAACCAATTCACTTTCAGACTCTTAAGGTAGAACAACAACCTTAAACTCCTCCATATCCTTCTCTTATTAAATAAAACTCTGTACCACATTATAACCAACTCCTGTACCCTGCCTCCTTGTCACCTGCAACCAGTGAAGCATAGCTAAAATTTATATCCCTCAGTACTGAGCCTAACACTATTCTTTTAGGAGACTTTAACCATTCATCTTTTGGGAAAACCTACACCACCACAAATGCACAAAGATTCCTGCACTTCATTAATATCAGCTCTTTATTTATTCTTTGTTGACTGGATTATTTCTACTAGGCTAGTAGCCTCTTTTCAAGGGAGATCTGAGGTGGCATCAATACTCCAAGGGACAATTTGTCCAAGACATTGTGGAACTTCCCCTATTCTTTTCAGTAAGTGTTGTGGGATCTTTGACAGCCACCTAGAGTGCAGTACCACCACCATCCTCCTTTATTTTATTCTAAAGTATTTGTAATCAATCTACCTGGTGCAGGAATAGAACCCACACTCTTCAACACCAAAGGCGCATATGCTACTTGCTGTGCCACTCACACTGACTTAAAGTAAGGGAGAAAGAATTATTCACACTCTGGTTGACCATAAGCAACTCAGGTACTATACTGATGCAGCAAAATCCCTCATGGCTACTGAGCAACTGTTTGTCTCTTTTGAAGTTAAGAAGAAAGGACAACCAGTATTTAAACACATGTATTCGGGTTGTGTCTGAAAAAGGTTCTAGGACCAGCTCTCCTACCCAAATGAAAACCATAACTAAATATACAAATAATTACAGATACACACACTGTGCCAACACATTAATGAACACTGAGGACTGATGAACAAATATTAAGATATCAGTGATCAGTTAATTCAGCTGTTTCTGCATTTATTATGAAAAAAAATATTTGTCAGCAGTTAATGAATATTTTTTTCTAATATGGTGTTGCTTTTAAAATAGACCACTTGGATACTTACTTTAGCATTATAATGTAAGTGAACCTATAATTAATCAGTCCTCAGTGCTACACTAATGAGCTAGAATGTTCAGTGTTTTCTTTTCATAAATCAGTGAAGTGCTTGATTCAACTGACCTACTTAGACTGTCATGTAGCTTATTTTACAGTATTTAAGCATATAAAGTAACTTTGGATGACGTTCACCAGAACCAGGGTTTATTAATCATATGAATCATTTTTTGCATTACTTAACAGGTGGAACTCCTGAAGTTCTACTGCATTAAATATTATCTTGCAGCAATGCTGAGATTCATAAAAGCAGCTTGTGTAAAGTGAATTCACTTACAAAGAAAACCACCAGATGATGTAAATGTAGAGGATCTTATGCGATAGGTCATATGACACAAAAGCTTTTTGTAGTGAGGACTATGTCCTAGTTACTCCTTTAATTCTAGCTATCTAGGTCAAGCTTCAGTTCAGAAATGAATCAAACCATGTTTTTTTTTTCATTTAAATGATTAGCAGTGCGGGTCCTATGTAGGCACTAATGCAGATTATTCTGTTTCAGTATTTTTCTTACTATTGGCTATTGTGCACTGAGAAAATTAGTATTATCATACTAGTACATACTATCATCATATCTACTGCCAATCATTAGCGGACCGGAGTTCTGCTGTGGCGACGCCGAAAGACAACAACAACAACATACTATCATCATACATGTAATAAGTTGTACATACAACATCATACATGTAATAAGTAGTACATAACCATCTTACATGTAATAAGTAGTACATACTACAATCATACATGTAATAAGTAGTACATGCTACAATCATACATGTAATAAGTAGTACATTACAACTATCATACATGTAATAAGTAGTACATAACAACTATCATACATGTAATAAGTACTGCACCATCTAGACCAAAGCACAATTCATGAAAGTGAATCATGCTAATGATATAGTGTGGATGGACAGACCAGTAAGGGGTCTGGCAGTATAGGACTGTGTTACACACTGACCTCCTCCCACTGCAAATCAGTGTCATGGTGTTGTGCCACTTTTCTCATACTAATACACAATGTAAAACAATATCCTCCTTCCAGTTTGATTGATCTGCAAGATGCCCCCATTTTCCTATTCAGTGTCCCACTTCATGTCCTTTACTTAGGAATTACAACTGCCATTCTCTCTTCTTTGTACACATGAAGTCTCACATGTAATGCTGTAATCACAGTGTTTAAGCTGACATGTGCTTTTGCAAAGCTCTAAGCCTGAAGGAATATCAAACAACAGAGCTTTACTATAAAATGAAGTTTTACCACTGGCCATGGTATACTGTGGTACTATGATCCACAATAATTTGATGCGATGTTTAAATATAATTTCATGTGCGGTTACTACTGCAGAATAGTACGCATTAGTATATACTTAAATGATGAGGATCTGGTCTCAGGGACTCTACACTGCAGAGGGAGGTTGATCCAAAAGGCTTATCTATGTGAAACTTTGCTGCTGTCTGCAGTCCTGTTCCACTCCTTTATTTGCAAACTTCTTTAGACATTCCACTGAATAAATGCATGGGATACAGAAAAATAGGGACTGAAGAGACAAATGATTTTCATATAATATTCATATTAAATATATCTTTGCTGCCTCTATAGCTACTGTATAGATTTACTTTTTTGCAGTTGTGATTTTCATCGATGCTCTGCTATTTTATTATATTTATTGTGTGCTAGTCTGTTCCTTCCAGGAATGTAAAAATCCTTTCTTGTGTCTAAGGGATAGCAAATTTCATATCTTGTTAAAATGTAGAATAATTAGATTTCAAAAAATGATGGAAACACTAAATTTAACAAGTACTTACATGCTATTACAACCAATACATCTGAATCCAAGCCGCAGATTAAATAACAAGACGATAAACTTGAACAGATATCCACTCATTACAAAATGCAATGTCTGGGATATTTACAGACATAGGAAAACATCTTTAGAGGACACAAGGAATGTCCTTAACATTCCGAAAGGATACATCATAATGCTAAGGCAAATTAGAGAACTGTGCCCTTCAGTAATAGGAGATCTTGTAGTAAACGATAAAGACATAAATACATAGTATTCATTATGGAACTTACTAATTTAAGGGGAAAATGCTGTCAAATACATATAGGCTTATTGTATCCCTTAGATATTGAAATACTGGGTTGAAAAGTTCAAAGACATTACTGACAACCAAAAATTTTAAATCTGTCGAAACATTAAAATTAATCCCTTTTAAGAAACTCATGTATACTCAATTAATGATAACCAACAATGCTTACTTTACCCCGAGAAATAGTCGACAATTTCAACTCGGAAGTTTCACCAAATTGTCCGTGCTGCTACTCACAAATAGCTGACCTAGTCCACATTTTCTGGAGCTGTAAATGTACTTATAAATTATGGCACTCACTGGGAGTCCGACTGGAGAAGATGGGATAGCTAAAATCCACATTATCATGGGAATTTGCAGTTTTGCATATCACCTCTCAAGACTTAATCTGCATATTCTAATTACCCTCTTCTCTGTAGTAAAATTGCTCATTACTCAGAACTGGTTAGGTCAAACCAAACTGTCATGGGAGTGGTTCAGAAGTATGGCAATAAAGTATATATCAGTGCATAAATTGATAAAGAATAACCAAAGTAAGCGGTCTTATTTTCTAAAATCCAGGAGTCTTCCTGGGTCATATTTTAAAAGAATAGACAGATGAAAAAAAGACAAATTATTGTGAATGTAAACTGTAAAGGCATAAGACATATTGTTCTGTGAGTTTGTATCTAAACTAAACCTCTTATATAGCAGATATAAATATTATGTAAACTCTGACACAAATCTTAAGCAGAAGTTGATTTTCTGTAACACTTGTTGTATATATTGTATATAGGGTGTTATCTATATTGCATATAGGGTGTTATCTATATTGCGTATTTTGTTGTAATGCTGACATTTCTCTTGCAACAAGATGTACCTAAATATGACTGTAGTTCCTCTACAATGTAATTGAATTGTGGCTTGTAAAATGACATGAATTGAAATATCCAAACAATACAAGAGAAGAAGAAAAAATAAAAAAAACTTTCCTTTCTTCTATACATTTTTTAGCAATTTTCCACCTTCCAGGAATATGCTGATGCTACTTGGTTATCTGTCCAAATGTTTTAATTTACTGTTACAATGGTCCTACCTCACAAAAAGATACTATGGTTGTGTAAAAATGTACCATGACAAAAGACTGTTGTGCAGTGGTCTCTGAAGCAGTAAAGACATCCTTACTTGTTTACCTGTTATCAATTCACAAACCAAAATGTTTTTCTGCAGTTCCTTCAATGTCTGTTAAACTACTGATATTACTGTTGCTACATTGCAGCAGAATTGTCTATTATTCTTTTTGGTATTATGAGTTTAATTCTGGATATTTTATATTAGGAAAATAATTTGCATGCACAGTAGGTGGACTAGACATCTTGTCAGTAAGATTCTGTAATTTATTAATATGGACATAAAATTCACTCAGATGCATTTTGTGGTACTAAGACATGCATACAGGTTGCAGTTAGGCTGGTGCATATACTTTGGAATGTACTAGTGCCTTAACATCATAACGAATGCATAATATGTCCCATGTCCTTTCTTAGTATGCTTATCTACCTTTTATGTTGTTGTTCCCCTTCCTATGTCCTCATCCCCCTTTTTTCGCCACCCAAGCTTGATTTGTCTATTATCTGTCTTCTTTCTGTGTATGTTTATGTAAGCAATGCACGTATCAACATCACCTTCCATGCGCTGGCACTTTTCGTCAGTTGGTTATCTGTGCACTCAGCCCACAGCCTCTCAAGAAAGTACAAAGGGAAATCAGTGATCATACTGGTGCTTACATCTCTCATACTGCCTCATTGTCTGTACAGTTCTCCACATATCTGTCCTGTTATACTTTAATTTACTGGCCTGATGTTGCTTCTTTTAAGCTTTACCTTTTTGATCTGTACCCCTGCCATGGCTATCTGCTTGGTATTCTTTGAACAGGTAACATACTCTTACTAAAGACAGATATGTGGACTGTAAGTGCAATCCCATCACAGGACGCCTTTGCACATGTGACACTGCATACTTTTTACGTGCTCTTAAAAATGCCAGTTTATTGTGTTAGATCATGCTTATCAACATCCTGATCATATCTGCATGAGTGCTACACATTGATATCGCTCTTTATGTCATAGTTTTCATGTCTCTGCATGACACATAGCACCCATATTTCTCCACAGAGTGCTGTTCATGGTGCATTTCAGTATGTAGTACATAGTATGCACTGCTGTGTGGTGCATTTCGGTATGTAGTATGCACTGCTGCATTGTGCATTTCTGTACACAGTATTTACTGTTGTATGGTGCATTTCAGTGTGCAGTATGCTGTGGTGCATGGTGAACATCAGCACATAGTATCCACTGCTGCATTACACATTTCAATATGTAGTATGCACCTCCGCATGGTGCATTTAAGTATAGAGTATGCACTGCAGCATGGTGGTTTTCAGTACACAGTATGGACTGTTGCATGGTGCATTTCAGTGGACAGTATGCTCTGCTGCATGTTGAATTTTAGTATATGGTATGCACTGCTGCATGATATATTTCAGTATGTAGTATGCACTGCAATGTGATGTATTTCAGTTCAGGTTGGAGACAGATTGACTGTTGTGCACATTAGATGTGATGGCATTATATACCAGTATTCCTCACTGGGCCAGTTTAGAAGCCATTAAATATTGGTTGGAGAAAGTGGATATTTATCCAGTGGGCTTTAACACATTACTAATATGCATGGCAGAACATGTGTTGACTAAAAATGTTGTGTATTTTCAAGGGGGCTGTTATTGGCAGGTTCAAGGAACAGCTATGGGGGCATCTTTTGCCCCCATATATGCCGATTTGTTTATGGGTTATTTGGAGGAGTTGCTCATTTATGACAATTCACATAATATTTTTTTGCCCGAAATAGATATCTGGAGAAGATATCTTGATGACTGTTGGTTAATTTGGCGTGGTGATGAAACATATCTATTGGAGTTTATTAAATACCTAAATGAAAATAAGTGGGGAATTGAATTTACTCTTAGTATGGATTTACAACAGATACATTTTTTGGATGTAACAGTTGTTAGAAATAATGACAATACATTGTCATCTAAGATATTTTGTAAATATCCACAATATAACAATTTGTTGCATGCTACTAGTCTCCATCCACGCCATGTTATTAAGAACATACCGAAGTCACAATTTTTATGGGTTAAAAGAGTTTGTTCTGCAATAGAAAACTATGAGCACTTTGAGGATGATCTTACACAGGGATTTCTTATTAGGGGATATCAACATAGTAATATTATGTCAGATAGAAAGTGGGTGGCAGGTCAGGATAGGTCTGAAACATTGAAATATCATGTGAAAATGTGTTGTGATGCATACACCATTAGGTTTGTCACCACTTATGGGAGGAATATTAACATCATTAAAGACACCATTAATCAAAATTGGAATATTTTGTTGGCTAATGAAGAACATTCTAATCTTCTTACAGAAGAATGTCAATTTTCATATCAGAGGGGGCGGACCTTGGGCTCTTATTTTAACCATTATAGATGGGGTAATAAGGGCCGGATATAGAACAACAGCTTACTTTGACTGGGGAAAATTGATTGGATCATTTCTGTGTGGGCATTATTCCTTATGTAGACATATGTTAAAGACAAAACAATTTTCTAGTAAAAATACAAGTAGGGTCTATGATATTGGTTTTTTTGCAAACTATGGATCAGATTGGCTAATATATCTAGCCACATGTTCTGCCTTCTATGTAGGGCAGAACTCCCAATCTTTGTGTATTCGTAGGTCTGAACATCTAACTGACATTTGGAATAAACGTACATAAAACGCCTTATATAAACACACTCTCAAACACAGTAATGCTAAGTTTCATTTCATGATTACTGATAAAATCTGGGGGGACAGGATAAGCAAATCAGGGTGGCATGCAATGTTATAGAAAAAAGAGAAAGGTTGGATAATTAGGCTTGGGGTTTATTTTCTCCAGGGCTTAATGGCCATTTATAAAGTGTATTAAAACATAGCCCTGATTTTTATGGTTGCTGTTGCTTTAAATGTTAATTTATCAGGGTATAAATTATAGCAATTTGTGCTTCTGTTTGTATCACTGAAGAAGGCAAAAGTGCCGTAACCAGTCTGATTTTGTATGGTGTTGCCACAATAAAGAAGGTTTGACTTACTCATATGGTACTGGATTTTGTTTTTGTGTACTATTGAGGATTTTTGGCCTTTGCACCAGCCTTACTTGCGGGGGTGCGCTTTTGGATTCGTGCATTTCTGTCCACAATCTGCGCTGCTCTGTTGAGCAATCAGTACACAGTGTACACTGCTGCATAGTGAATTTCAGTACTCAGTATGAACTACTGTCATTGACAGTGTATGTCAGGATGTGTCAAGTAATGTACATAGGAAAACTGTAATATAATCACATTGGCATGTAACATGTACTAATAAGTAAACTCCAGTGACAGTACCTATCAAGCCTCAAGTCACTGTATAATATCCATGTCCCAGGATTGCTGCTAAGTGTGAGCCAGATTCAAAGCTGATGTCCATTTTGCCATGGTTTAGGGTTCTTTTTGCCCAGTGTAGTGACACAGGGACTTATGCACGGCACATACTTATCCTGAACTTATGTCCCTTACTATAATAACTCCTACAGGATACCATAAGGCTTGCTCTGTTTATCTTCAGCTATGGGCAGGACTTTAGTACCACATAGTACATGTGGACTCATTGGCCTCCTTATGTTTGCAAAGTAGCTGTTTTCTTTTACCATTTATGTCACCATACTGTCACCAGTATTGTTCTTGAATACATGCCTCAGTAATAATCCAGCTTCACTGACATGTACTGTATGCTACAGGACTCTGCTTTTGTCCAAATTAAATATGTATTTATGCTCTTTAGTTTCGGATAATATACCACATCCCAGTTTTTTAAAGTGATTGAAAAACAACTGTGATGTTGCATGTGTATGTGCCCATAGATGCTGTGACAACCCACCACTGGACTGGTAATCAAGGATCCTCAATCCTCACCACTGGCAACAGTGAGGAACATTCAGTGGGAGGATAACAGGTATACACACAGTATTTCCAGATGCAGTTCTCTGCATCAAGTGCAATTTCTCTTAAGAGCACACCACAGTCAGTCCAGGGCTGGTTTCTCCTTCTTTCTCTAGATCCCCAATAAGACTCCCTGCTGTCACAGCTACAGAGTTGAGATCTCAGCTGAGTGGCCAAGCCATGACCTCTAGCACCCTCTAAGTCCAACCATTGCTTCATGTCTCTGCCCAAATAGTTGACACATGCACACACTCTTTGAGGTTTGATTCTCACACACACACACACACACACACACACACACACACACACACACACACACACACACACCTGGGAAAGGCTGGCACAGGTTTACTAGCTATGCCCCCTTTTGCTCAGACTATAAGGTAGTTATCACTGCCACCAACCAACTCCTTATCAGCTACTTTAAGGCCCTTAACAAAGGTTGTCTAATCTTACTGTGTAATATTAATATTAATACAAATGGTAGTTTGACCAAGAGCAAGACTATTAGGAGTGACCCACACAGAGTCACCAAATAAATATGCAAGTACTCTCAAAACTTAAATAGCTCTAGACAGATCAGCCACAAAGAAAGGTTTAATATATTTAATAATAAATAATAAAAGAACAAGAAAATACTCAGTATATATTCATAGTAACATCAGTGACATCAGAGTTCAAAACCACAGGAAATATTTAAAACAACATTACAGTACAGTACCAAATAAATAAAGAAAAATATCTAAACTAAGCTTCACTATATTCCTGACTATATCTAAGAGAATTATACTATTCCTTGTAACTTCATCAGAGCAAGGCAGTGTGGTGAATGGTACTTGTCAGGTCCAAGACAGAATACAGAATGCTCTGTCTCTGTAAGAGACTCCCCAAATTAATATCTCAAATATTACTTCTGGGATAGCTTGCAGAATGACATCATTTATTGTCATCTGTTTCTATCCCAGGTGAAATCCCCACTGCTAGAAGCTTGACAGTGTTTAGCATCTACCTGTGAAAATCCATAGACATCAGATCATTAGCAAATGCTGGACATCATAAAACAATTACATTCCCTCACATTTCAAGACTAGTAATTATTTCATCCTAGAGACAATACAGAAAGCTGCCCAGTTTTAAACATTGTGTCTCCTTGTTGCATAGCCATAAAGTAATTTAATTTCAGTTATTTTTCTGAAGTTAGCCTCCTGTATTCCAGTTTCCACTCTTAAAATATATAAATTTAAACAGTTACAACAGTGCATGTACATTTATTTTCTTTTCCAGTAGGGCACACTGTGGTTACATTTTAAGAACGACGACTTTATAAAATACTTTTTTCAACACACTTGTCTGTACAAACCAGTTGGATATACACATGACATATAGTTCTAATACAGTTGTAACATAAGCATCTTACAAAAATCATTTTGTCCAAGCTGGCATTAACCAATGACATATAATTATTTACAAAATTCCAGCTAGCTGGGATGGTAGTATCTCCCTTTGTCACAGGTGCCACCAGGATAATAACATTATTTTTGCACCTGTTTTAGCAATGGGCTCATGACCTGGCCTTGGGGGTGGTTGTGAAAGGACAGAGTATGCCTCACAATCACTACATGATGATATATGCCCTAGGACGAAAGGTCAAGGTTCACCCTACAATTATGGCATCCTATATTCTGGTGTAATAGACTAGAGTGACCCCTTTTTAGATGAACGGTTAGAAGCAAGACCACATTGTGGAATCAAGACATATAGTAGTCATTTGTTGCAATGCAGTTTCTACTACATGGTCACTGAGCAAACTGTTCAGATAACTGACTTCTCTATGTTCCTGTGTTTTCCTCTTTAGAATTCTAAAAGCAAACAGCCTTTTATATCGTGACAGTGCAT
Source organism: Protopterus annectens (assembly GCF_019279795.1). NCBI lineage: Eukaryota > Metazoa > Chordata > Ceratodontiformes > Protopteridae > Protopterus > Protopterus annectens. The sequence goes on along the minus strand of NC_056732.1, from coordinate 240,964,097 downwards.
CCCATTATAATCAATGTCCCCTGGATTCTTGCTGCAATATGAGTTAGGGATGCATGTGTCTTGATTAACTACATTTGTTCAAGGATGGTTCTGATGGATTAAGCATGTGAGTTTTTATGGTTGTTTTAATTGTAACTTACATATATTTACCTGTTTGTATAGTAGCCAAATTAAAACAGAAAATGCCAAGCTGAAACTCGTTGTCCATAAACTGAAAAGCTAGCAGAACTGAAGCATCCATCAACATAATGTTGAATTATAGCTAGTAGGATGGATGTGTATTCATACTTAGAGCCTAATTTAACCACACTGTGGAAAGCAGTGTGAAAATTAACCACTCATAACACATAACTATCCAGTGCTGCCACCTCTTCAGATGCCCAAAGTGTATGCAGAAGGTATGATTTAATGTGTGATTTCAGCATTACATGTCATACATGGACCAACTTAAAGCCCTGTCACTACACTCGGTATCCTACAGACTACTAAGAGGTAATCTGTGTCTGTCTGGCATGCAAGGTATCTTCTGACCTATTACTGATGCATTTACTGCACATCAGCAATTAAAATGGCACCAGATATACTCTGTCTAGGGACCTAAACTTCTTCTGCAACATCAAATGAATGGTTTGGAGGGAAAGCTATATTTAGCAGAGGATGCTGCTGTGGAACAGACTCTCCATCCACATAAAGTTCATCCCTGTCTATTTTCAAGCACAGCTTTGATCTATGGATGGGAAACAGAAAATCTACAACAGGACTGCCCTCTGTTTTACTGATGGGCAGAGGAAGCTCCTAAATGCTTTAGCCCATGCAGGAGTCCTCTCAAATTATCTATGGTCTAATATCAGTTATTCTCATTAGGAGTAATGTATAATTAGTGATCATGTGATATGTAAGACCAGTCCATAAACAAATGGTATAGGTTATTCTGAGCACAAAAAAGGGAAATGCTTAAAATGGCGTGCAAGGGCAGCTAGCTTAGTACTTACCTATAAACTTATGTAGTCAAAAGTGTGACATCACCGTGAGGCATGACAATATGCAAAGCTTTAAAATTTTACATAGAAAAACACCAATCCTTCTCTACACATACACACACACACACACACACACACACACACACACACACACACACACACACACACACACACACACACACACACACACTCCCATTTGACATTCATTTATACCTCTGTCTGAAATGCATTTCTTGCTGTTCTATATTACATTTAGTTGCTTCAGATGCAGAATCATTATTTTTTGTAACAACTAGAAACTAGTTAGAACATAGTTGTCCTAGAATTTGTCATTTTTATGTGCTTTTGCAGGACATAATTGACCCAACAGGGACTGTCTCGCAAATTAACAAACAGGTGGCAATGATGTTACCAAACATATAAGTCAGAACAGCTGTTGCAATAATGTATCACCATTAGGACTACTAGGTCATTATAGGTTCATTGTCAGCAGCATATCCGTACTCCATTAACCAGGCTTCCAGGAAGAATAATAACAACAAGAAAATAAAATCAAATATACAGTGCTGTACGGGAGCGTTTGGTGTTTTACATGCAGTCAAAGCAGATATTTTTCAAACAGTTTTGGCTGTCAAGAGCCTTTAAGCTTTATTTGAAGATGATTGATTTCATGCCTAGTAAGCAGCTTCATTCTGGTTGAAACAAAATCATAAATATGAAGGCAGGTATCATATATATTTTTATTACTTACTGCAAACCCCATAGCCCTTTACTACGTTTACTTTACGTTTTGTCTTTACTCCATTACTGTTGGCAGTTTCTAAATGCCTAGCATCTTGACATCAGACAACACCCCCCCACCCCCCACCCCCCCTGGTAGCATCCATCATTCCCATGTTTTTCTTGCCTTGAACTTTTATTTTTCAGAACTGCATATCATGTAATTTTACTTTTCAAACATTATAGCTTTAATGCCAGCTTGGACGAGTGTGAAGCACAGGTCTTAACTTCTTTGCGTACGGATGAGGGACAAAGCCAAAACTAATGAAAAACGAAGACCCAAAACCAGGGACAATTTTTACAAGTTATCTTTATATACTTAGGAAGTTAATAGAACAACATGTTTTAGCACTCATCTACATTTTCTGAAAAATAATGAGGTGTGGCACTCTAATATCTGCCATTAGTGACTGACTGCAATCCTCAGTGATATACCAGGAATCAAACATTTTATGAGGGATATAGCAAAAGTGTCAGGCAAAATCAGGGGTAGTTGAGAGGAATGAATTCCTAGCTTTATAGGTACGTATTGATCCTTGAGGGTCTTTAGAAATCTAGACATACATCCCTGTGAAGTTTTTGGCCCTTATATTTCAAATACAAATGACCCAGAGACAATCAGAACATGTACATGTTGCCCCTATACACGAGAGGCAAGGGTGCTAAATTCTGGTTGCCCATCCATTCATCCAGATTACTTTTGAATAGTGTTGTATAAATACTTTGCTTTATATGGAAAGAAAGACAATTCCAAAGAAGTGGTATTCTCTGTGATATGCATCTATCCTTATTTATGTTGCAGAAGAGATTTTGGTCTCTTGAGCAGGTATTTATGCCCTCATTGGACTTAACAAATGTGCAGTAGTTCTGAAAGGATAGTGTCTGCTGTGCCTCTGTACAAGAGGCAGAGATCACCCCTCACTAGCCTGTATGACACCAAGAAGAGGGTTAAGGCTTGTATGTGGTCTACATAGTTTTATAAGTTAAGCCCTTGACTTTCGTATTAAGAAAGTGTGGTGGGCATTCAAGTTGTGTCAAATGTTTTTGACAGGTGCATACTGAAGAAGGCATTATATTCAACAATCTGCCTGATGAATGATGAATACAATGGAGTGATCATATCCCTAGACCTGGACAACATACCCTCAGTAATAAGTTATACAATGAAAAGCACTTTCTTAAAATAGTGGAATCTTGGTGATTGAAGTACAGTTCATTGTCTAGATAGGTTCCCAGGTCCCCAACTACTGGGTCAGCTTTCAGGATTGTGTTGTCAATGTGATAGCTACAAGGAACTTCTTTTTACCAAAGAATTCTTCTTCTTCTTCTTTTGGCTTTTCCCAGTTAGGGGTTGCCACAGCGGAACACCTGTCCGCTCATGATTGGCAGTGGAGTTTTATGGTGTCGAGTTGCCAGCCCAGTGCCCAACCTTCCACAGAAGGCACTCTTTTTACCAAAGAATACTATTATATATTTCTTGGCATTCAGTTGTAGTCCATGGTTTTGACACCAGTTATTGTTTTAGGAAGGGCCTTCTTGGAGGATTTTGGTGATCTTTGGGGAGTTCATGATGACACCAAGTTTACAGTTATTTGCTAACCCTTAACAATAGCTTCAACCTCCAGGAAGTAAATGCCAAAGAGGAGTGTCTTAGGCACTGAACTCTGGAGTACACTGCTAGTAATGTCTTTTTTATCAGGTAGAGCAGTCTGCCCTAATTTCTAGGCTTCTGTTTGGGAGCCATTTGCTATCCAGTGAGTTACATAGTGATTAACATTAAGCTGAGATAGCTTATCTATGCTGTCTAACACTATTGCAAGGTCTAGATATGCAATGTGTACTGATTTGCCCTCATCCATTGCTTTAGTAACCCACTCAAAGAAGTCAGTCATATTAAGTAGTCGTGATCTGTCCTTAACAACTCCAAACTGGTTTGGGTCGAGAGTTTGTAGGTTAACTATGTCCTTATTTTGCAATTCCACAACGATGCCTTACAGATGAGGCTGATCAGACTGATGAGTCTATAATTTCCTGGGTCTGTTAATGTCTTACATTTGAGCAAAGGAATGACAGTTTCTGTCCCCCATTCATCTGGAACAAAGCTTGTTTGGAGGCTGACATCGAATAGAATCTGTGGGGAGGGGTCGGGGTCTGACAGGTCCTGTTTCAGGCTGGCCAGTAAGAAGCCCGATATGTTATCCACCCTCATAGAAGCAGTGTTCTTAGCCTTGGATAGGACCATGAGGATGTGTTAATGGTAGATTTGAATGGTAGATGTTGGTTTGAAATCTGAGAATGTAGGAGGGGAGAGGGTGGTAAAGTTATAGCAAAATGTATCTGTTAGGAGATTGTCTATGTCCTCTGGGTCCAAGTATCCAATATCATTTACTATTACTTCTGCACAGAGTTTGGCATTATTTCTAGGTTTCTAACACAGTTAAAGAAGGATTTGTGGTTGTCCTTTACCTGGGTGGCAATTTTTATCTTATATCGGACTTTGGTTGATCTGATCAGGGTCCAGCATTCACTATTAAGGTTAGCAGAAGCTTTCATAGCATCTTGAGAGTTATATATTTTTTTATGTGCAATATTTTTTTTCCATTTATTATAGAGCGTGTTTATATCTGGGTTCCATAATAAGGGTTTATTTTTGAATTTGGCATATTTACATCTGAGTGGGACAGATACATCTATAGAGTTATTCATATATGCAGAGAATCAGTCAGCAAAAGACTCCATATAAGCAGTGGGGTCATCGAGTTGTAAGGGATGTTGAATTTATCCAGGTCATCACTCAAGTTTCAGTAGATAATCTCTAATTACCATGACGTTGGAAGATGCTTCTGGTTTCATTCTTAAGGTGGATGTGACTGATTTGGGGTTTGATTTGGCCAAGGAGGTATTTACATTTAGTTGGGAGCAGAGATATCCCCTACTGATGAGGGCCAACTCCAGGATTTTATTGCCATGATTAGGGTACAGGCTAACTGTTCCTGAGAGGTTGTATTGATGAAGTCCAGAACTCTCTGGACATGCATGCTAGAGGATGTATATGTCTCCCAGTTAAAGGAAGGATAGCTGAAGTCATCTACGAGACTAGTCTTTGGCTTGATGCATAGGGCTCCATACTAGTCAGGTAAGGAGTTATGGACTGAAGGGGACATAGTTAACCATGATGTGATAAGGGATCATATTAGTGGTAAGTTAGACAAATAGGAGTACCAGATTGTTATCTTGTCTAACTAGTCTGAAGGTGAGGTCTTTTTTTTTACAAATATAAAAACATGACCGCTTTAGTGCCTTCTTCTAGTGCAGTGGGTCTGAACATGTGATATCCATTGAAACCCAGCACTGATGGGGTGCTCTCAATGGTCTTTAACCAGGTCTTCATAATGACACATATATGAATATTTTCCAGGACATGGAGTGCTAAGTGGAGTTTTTTGTTAAGGCTCCTAGCACTGAGCAGCAATACAGTTATGTTATTCAGCATCTGTTTTGTTATGTTGGAAGCTTTTGAAAACTTACATTGCCTAAAAAGGGGATGATGGTATGAACCAAATTTTATACAACATACAAAAGCCTTAGGGGGATAAGTGCAGGCCATCCCTGTCTAAGCAGTTAAGACTGTCTACCATCTCCTCCCTGGCTGATATATATTGGATCCCCTTTGAATGAGGCAATGGATATGGTGTTAAGAAAGTAATTTCAACTCATCATGTACACAGCATGTAATAAAAAGCTTCATTATATGATATGTTGCTGTGAGACGTTACCACTATCTCTGGCAGCAGAACTGTGTAACACACTTGTGCTTACAGTTCTTATAGGTCAAGAAGATGATACACTAAGGGATAATATTAATGCTTTGTGAGGGAAGGTTCCAGCATAAATTCAGCGTGGGAGGACACTGGGTAACTGTCCTAGTTGTCAATGGACAGCCATACATGACTGCAACAGGCAATTAATATAATACAAACCTTCCATCTTTGCAGTGAAGCTCCCCTCTTAGCAGCAAGACTTTGAAAATCAGAGAGAAATGAAAGGCTGGAGTAAGCAAACTGCACATTTTGTGTCTCCCCCAAGACAAAAAAAAAGAGATGGGATGATAAGACAAAACAAAAATAATAAACTGAACAGTCTGTTGTTTAACAGCTGGGATATCTTTCTCAGAAGAGTTTGATGTCAGCATGGCCTGTGCCAAATGACTAAAGAAAAAGAAAAAACACGTCTGTTCTTAATGAGCTCTTCTGGTCTTCCTTCTGCATAAAGTGGCTTTGTTGCAAGTAGTGAGGACTGGGAATGAAGAACAGCATGAAATTCGGACAAGGGCAAACATGAAAGATGCACAAAGAAAAAAGTTATCTTTTTAGAGATACTGAGCCCTTTTTAAAAAGTCAGCAACATATTTATTGAAGCAGTCATATATTGTAGTGTGCAATGGAATGCCATGGTTTTGTTCTGAACTTACAGAAAATTGTAAGTTACTGACTGCTGCATTTTCAGTTCCTGTGCCTGATTCATCTTTTAAAAGAAATATACATTTTATTCACGTGGGGTCTCACTCACTTTAATTGCTGTGTACACTACACTCTTCCTACCCCTATCTCTGCCCATATTTACCTTCATCATGTGTCACTGTTTCTTACTGTGGTTCAGCTGTTTCCTTGGACCTCACCTTCATGGGTAGGGGAAGGCGTAATTGGAGCATACCAGCTGACAAGGTTAAGGAAGTACTAGTCGAAAGCACAGAACATACGTCATGTTTGTTGCCACATTGAAATTAAAACCATGCATGCCATTCTTCTCAGTATACCAATAATGAATTATTTATATTTTACCTCTAAAATGTGGTGAACTGAGCTAGCAAAATGTAATGTAACTAATCCAGCAAAGCTAACATTCAAGACTAGATTTCTTGAACATATCAGAGATATCAGGAATTGTAAGAAGGATAGTCCTGTGGCTATGCACTTTTTAGAAGTTCATAATAGTTGTAGTGATGGCTTGAAGGGGACAGTATTAGAACAAATTTGTGTATCCAAGTTTAATAATATGAACATTAAAAGTGTTTTAGTAAAGAAAGAAACTGTATACATTTTAAAATTTAAGACTATGTCTCCTTTTGGGCTCAATGAAGAGCTCAATTGGAAAACTTTATCTTGTTAGAATGTTTTCTAATTAATTAATTGTTTAACTATTTTATTGAAGGTGTGTATATATAGTGTTATGCTATACATGTGTTTTATTCTCCTTGAAGGCTTTGGCCGAGACGTCAGAGAAAGTATTTCAGTGTGCATTAAATCCTTTGGTGGAACTGGTTTCTTGTTGTTCTTTTTGCTGTTTGCTGCTTGGTTCCTGTCGTTCAGTTTAAAGCTAACATTCCTGCCTGTTTGCATCACAGCTAATAGTCCCTTCAATCTCCCTGAGCTCAGGTAAGTACTGCAATCTGACTCAACCATCAGGTACATACTCTCCTCTCAAACAAAGAAATTAAGAAAAACAAACAAACAAATAAAATAACATTGATGCACACGAATGTCTGTCTGGGTTGCCAGGATGTATGTTTAGAAAAAGTATTCATTGCTGGCTACCATTGAAACCATGTCATTTAGTGTCCCATTAAGTTTGTGCAAAAAATGAGATAGTGGGGACATACCTGGAAATGTGCTGTGAAAACTGAGGCAGTTATAACCCTAGATTTAAAAACGATTTTCCTATTTTTGAATGTGCAATGTGCATTACAAACTGCTTGGGTCTCATGTCCTGTCCCATGAATGGCAGTTATTTCACATGCCTTAATCAGGGGGCTCCATCTATTTTAGAGGATATAGTAATCCAACAGGCAAGCGCCAAGTTTTTGTAGCTACAGAGGTTCATCAGGTATTTCTTACAAAAAGTCCTGTTATTTGTGTGTTCAATAAACTAAATAACCTAAATCATACAGTGAAGATCAGAAAATAATTTGTGCTAAATACAAATTTGTTCACAAAGCAGGCTGCAATATAAGTGTACGAAATCTAGCTACAATTGTTTCAATTTTATTTCTGTAGGCAAAATGATAATTTGGAGTGATCTGTGCAGTAGGAATCCCTAAGACTGTAAAAATGTCGCTGCCTACCATTACGAAGCTAGCAAGCATTTAACAGTAAACTACTACAGCCAAAACCTGAAGTAATGAAGATGTGTTCATATTAAGACTGTAGCAATAGTTAATTGTTAGGATTTCTTCATAATATCAATATAGGCAGACTGAAGTAATGCTCAAATAAATTACTCTTAGTAAACATTTTATGCATGTTTCCCTGCCACTGTTCTATAACTAGTGCTGACAGTAAGATTTAGTAAATTAAAAGCTGTCTTCGGAATTCTATATGGACAGGCACACTAATACTAGGGACTGTCTTTGTAAGTGTATATGGGCAGGCACACAGTAATACTAGGGACTGCCTTTACAAGTGTATATGGGCATGCACACAGTAATACTATGGATTGCCTTTATAATTGAATATGGGCAGGCACACAGTAATGCTAGGGACTGCGTTTATAAGGGTATATGGGCAGGCACACAGTAATACTCGGGACTGCCTTTATATTTGTATATGAGCAGGCACACAGTAATACTAGGGACTGCTTTTATAAGGGTATATAAGCAGACATACAGTAATGCTAGGGACTGCATTTATAAATGTATATGAGCACACCACCACTAATACTAGGGACTGCCTTTATAAGGGTATATGAGCAAGCACCCAGTAATACTAAGGACTGCTTTTATAAGGATATATGGGCAGGCTCACAGTAACACTAGGGACTGCCTTTATAAGGGTATATGAGCAAGCACCCAGTAATACTAAGGACTGCTTTTATAAGGATATATGGGCAGGCTCACAGTAATACTAGGGACTGCCTTTATAAGGGTATATGAGCAAGCACCCAGTAATACTAAGGACTGCTTTTATAAGGATATATGGGCAGGCTCACAGTGCTGTCCGGTTTGATTCTCAGCTAGAGCATCTTCTGCGTGGAGACATGCATGAATGGGCATACCTTCGTTGAAGGCTGTGCATCAGGCCTAGCAAGCTGGTACGTAAAAATCAACTGGCAATTATTAGCAGACCGAAGTTCCCCTGTGGCGACCCCTAACCGGGAAAAGCTGAAAGACACAAAAAAATGGGCAGGCTCACAGTAATACTAGGGACTGCCTTTATAATTGTTTATGGGCAGGCACACAGTAATACTAAGGGCTGCATTTATGTGGGTATATTGGCAGGCACACAGTAATACTAGGGGCTGCATTTATGTGGGTATATTGGCAGGCACACAGTAATGCTAGGAACTGCCTTTATAAGTTTATATGGGCAGACATACTGTAATGCTAGGGACTGCCTTTATAAGTGTCTATGGGCACACAAACACATACTAGGGACTGCCTTTATAAAAGTATATGGATAGGCACACAGTAATACTAGGGACTGCCTTTATAATTGTATACAGACAGGCACACAGTAATACTAGGGACTGCCTTTATAAGTGTATATGGGGTGGCTCACAGTAATACAAGGGACTGCCTTTATAAGTGTATATGGGGAGGCACACAGTAATACCAGGGACTGCCTTTATAATTGTATATGGGCAGGCACACAGTAATACTGGGGACTCCCTTTATAATTGTATATGGGCACACTCAGTAATGCTAGAGACTGCCTTTATAAGGGTATATATGGGCAGACGCGGACGGACACAGGAATGTGTAAGCGATGTGGAATATGTACAAGGGTAAGCGAAATGCTAAGAGTGAGGGATGTAGAGTAGGGATGCGAGAGTAGGGGTTGTAAGGTGGTGGTGTATGTAGAGTGTAGTGTGTGGTGTGTGGAGTGGTGAGGGTGAGGTGCGTGCTTTGGGAGCTTGGGGTTGGGGTAGGGTGGGGGTAGTAGGTGGTGTAGGGTGGTAGTAGGTTTGGTGTTGGTGTGTGAGTGTTTTAGAGTTAAGGGGCAGTGGGCAGGTAGTGTAGGTAGGGTTGGGGCGGGGTGGTGGAGTTTTGTGTAAGTGTGTTAGGGGGTTAGGTGCGGGTAGGTGTGAGAGGAGTTTAGGGGTGTGAGTTTAGGTTAGGTTAGGGTTTAGTGTATATGTGTTGTTGTAGTGTTTGCTGTTGTTGAATGTAGTGTGTGTCGGTGGTATGGTGTTCGCGTTTCGCTGTTGGGTTGTTTGTGTGTTGTCGGGTTTGGGCGTCATTTGTGTCGGTCGGGTGGCGCCGAAAATTAGAAGTAGACCCGGGCAGACACACAGTAATACTAGGGACTGCCTTTATTATCGTATATGGGCAGGCTCAAACTAATACTAGGGACTGCCTTAATAAATGTATATGGACAGGCAGGCAGTAATACTAGGGACTGCCTTTCTAGGTGTATATGAGCACACACACAGTAATACTATGGACTGCCTTTATACGTGCATATGGGCAGGCACACAGTAATGCTAGGGACTGCCTTTATAAGTGTATATGGGCAGGCACACACTAATACTAGGGACTGCCTTTATAGGTGTATGGACAGACACACAGTAATACTAGGGACTGCCTTTATAATTGTATATGGGCAGGCACACAGTAATGCTAGGGACTGCCTTTATAATTGTATATGGGCACACTGAGTAATCCTAGGGACTGCCTTTATAAGGGTATATATGGGCCGACACACATTAATACTGGGAGCTGCCTTTATAAGTGTATATGGGCTGGCACACAGTAATACTGGGACTGCCTTTATAAGGGTATATGGGTAGGCACACAGTAATACCAGTGACTGCCTTTATAAGGGTATATAGGCAGGCACACAGTAATACTAGGGACTGCCTTTATAAGGGTATATGGACAGGCACACAGTAATACTAGGGACTGACTTTATAAATATGTATGGGCAGGCACACACTAATACCAGGGACTGCCATTATAAGGGTATATGCACAGGCAGAAAGTAATAGTTGGGACTGCCTTTATAATTGTATATGGGCAGGCACACAGTAGTACTAGGGGCTGCCATTATAAGCATATATAGGCAGGCACACAGTAATGCTAAGGCCTGCCTTTATAAGTATATATGGGCAGGCACACAGTAATGCTAGGGTTTGTCTTTATAAGTGTATATGGGCAGGCACCCAATAATGCTAGAGACTGCATTTATAAGTGTATATGGGCATGCACACAGTAATACTGGGGACTGCCTTTATAAGGGTATATGGGCAGGCTCACATTATTACTAGGGACTGCCTTTATAAGTGTATATGGGTAGGCACACAGTAATACTAGAGACTGTCTTCATTAGTCTACATTAAGTGTGTTTGGCAGGCACACAGTAATGCTAGTGAATGACTTTATAATTGCATATGGGCAGGCACACAGTAACGCTTGGAACTGCCTTTATAATTGTATATGGGGAGACATACTGTAATACTAGGGACTGCCTTTATAGGTGTATATGGACAGTCACCCAGTAACACTTGGGTCTGCCTTTATATGTATATATGGGCAGGCACACAGTAATACTTGGGACTGCCTTTATAAGTGTATATGGGCAGGCATACAGTAATACTAGGGACTGCCTTCATAAGGGTATATGGGCAGCACAGTAATGCTAGGGACTGCCTTTATAATTGTATATGGGCATGCACACAGTAATACTTGGGACTGACTTTATAAGGGTATATGGGCAGGCACACAGTAATACCAGGGGATGCCTTTATAAGTGTATATGGGCAGGCACACAGTAATACTAAGGACTGCCTTTATAAGTGTATATGGGCGCACACACAGTAGTACAGCTGCCTTTATAAGTGTATTTGGACAGGCACACACTAATGCTAGGGACTGCCTTTATAAGTGTATATGGGCAGGCACACACTAACACTAGGGACTGCCTTTATAAGTGTTTATGGACAGGCACACACAGTAATACAGCTGCCTTTATAAGCATATTTGGGCAGGCACACAGTGATGCTAGGGACTTCTTTTATAAGTGCATACGGGCAGGCACACACTAACACTAGGGAATGCCTTTATAAGAAAATATGGGCAGGCACACACTAATACTAGGGACTGCCTTTATAGGTCTATATGGGCACACACACTGTAATACTACTGGCTGCCTTTATAAGTGCATATGTGCAGACACACAGTGATACTAGGGACTGCCTTTATAAGGGTATATGGGCAGGCACACAGTAATACTATGGACTGCCTTTAACAGGGTATATGGGCAGGCACACAGTAGTACTAGGGGCTGCCTTTATAAGTGTATATGGGCAGGCACACAGTAATAGTAGGGACAGCCTTTATAAGTTTATATTGACAGGTACGCAGTAATACTAGGCAATATTTTGTCAAAATTTTAGGTATAAGTTTTGCTTTGCTGAGTTCTCACTGTGTTATGTTCCATGTCATGTAAATAGATATTTACAAATAGAATACAGACCACCATGCAGTTTCACCTGTTAGGACGAATTACAGATACGAGTTAAAGGCATGTTTTGGACTACAAACCTTGTTATCTACTATTTTCTGTTTTCATTTTGCACCTATGTGTGTGTTGTGTTTGTTTTAATCATATCTGTGAAGAATATATATGTTATTCGCAATAAGCAGAGTAGTAACTCATACAAAGCAATTGTTCTGATGTTTTGCATTTATAAGTACACCGACCTTTTTCTTTCTTAACCATTAAGAAAATATAGTCTGAAGGCAGTAACAAAAACATAGAAAAAATATAGATCTGCAGTTTAAGGGCCAGTAAGTAGTGGAAAATGTGATGCATATTTAGTGGTTTGCAGACTGTTCAAAATATAGGTCTGCATGCGAGACACATCCTTTTCCAATCACATTTCTGCATTAATGATTCCTTAGAGGTAGAACAGCTTTAACAAAAAAAAAAAAAAAAAACAGAACCAGCTATACTGTAATGAATACCAAGTCAAGCAATCATTACATTACTAAATCCCTCACACTTCTTACCACTGAGTGGTTTGACCGCCTCATTAAATTCGCCTGATAGGAGTTGATGAAGGTAGATATTCATGATGCTAGCATTCTACCTGAGCATGGAATACATTATGAATATGAAAAAATGTTGTTATCCTCATGCAATGTTCAAAAACTGAACATTCCCTTCATTTTCTGCAAAATATAGCAAATGGGTATGGGTTCCTATAAGTAGGGGAATACAAAATATCCTAAGTAACTGTCTGTTCTGTGCTATTAAGGAGGATTCATTCAGCAATACAGATACAACAGTATGCCCCATGTATTCATATGGTTTGGAGCAAAATTACAGCTGCCATACAATAAGGGTAAAATCATCTTTATTAATGCTTTCACACAAAATGTCACAGTTACATAGTCAAAATTACATGGAGTAAAATAAAGAGCATAGAGTGAATGATATTAAATGCAATATTGTAATCATCATTATGAATGTGTAGGATGTCATGTTGCATAACAATGTTCTAAATGTAAAATATAATGCATGGTATTACCTATAAACTGACAAATGGACACTCTCTGAACACAGATGACTGAACATTTTCTCAATCTAGCTGCAAGTATACTGCTTACAAGATAAATACATACATGCATACATAAATGAATAATCCTGCCTGGAAATTATGAGTCAGTTTTGTGAAATATTCTATTTTCTTTTATTGATGGAGGCAAGAAAAATAGTTGGTCACATCACATCACCAGCTATTCTTTTCATCAGTGGCTTTCTAGAAAAGATGTGTAATCTGGTTACCTAGTGTAAGCCAACAGGTTTAGCCAGACATGCAGCCATGTTTGTGAAAGTATACTGACTGCTATAGCCACTCTCCCTCCCTACCAAGGCAGAGTACTCTATAACCAAAATTATCTACTGAGAGCCCCTTCAGTCCTCATACTGACAAGCTGGTAGCAACAAGGAGTATGCAAAGCAGCAACATTTTATGGTTTGTCTCAGTTTTCTTTTTTTTTTTATTAACCTGGTAAGTGAATCAAGGGACCAACTGATTTAGTGACTAGTTAAGAGTCACATATAGGGCAAAAGAGGTCTGAGAAAAATAAAGCCCTGGACAACAGGATGAAGCTTGCTAGCTGTTTTTAAACAGTCAGAATATTACAGATAGCTACTTTAAACGGTTTAACGTAAGTAGTTGAAAAAGCCTTTGAATTAACAGACTACGCTCATATGTAAATACTAGGCAAACAGGCTGCAGGCCATTTTAAGCCTACCCCCCCCCCCCCCGCAAAAAAAATAAAAAACATTCAAACTTTTCCTCTAGCCTCAAGGAGGGCAATGCAAGATAAAACATAGGAGAATTTGAGGCTGCACATCCAATTATCTAAGTTTACTGTGAAGGAGGCAAAGGTTCTGCTCTCCTTCACATGTAGTGGATGTTTGCTGCAGAGGTGAAGAATATGTTGGGATATGAATCTCTCACGTTAATGTGCTGTATTTATCTACTGATGAAATTCCTCTGAGTAACTGAGCTGACATTAATTCTGTAAAGTAATGAGGTCAAATAGGGTTGGATTTATCATGGCTCTAAAGGCTGAACACAGATCTCCATGGAAGAGTCTGTAAGAGGCTGAGTTCAGAGAAAGGGCTGTCAGTCTCTCCTGATAATTAAGATTTTTGAGGCCACTGATCTTTTTATTTATGAATCTCTGAGGTCCCTCAAATTTTGTGATGTGTTTAGACAAATACATGCTGAAAGGTGCATTATATTCAGTAATGGGTCTGATAAGATACGAGTAAAGGGGGATTGTCTTCTCTGAATCTAGTGGAGACACATTTGGAAATTGGATGAGCAAGATAAAAGGTTTTCCAAAGTATTGCGAAACATGATGGTCAAATGATACAGAATTATCAACAGAAGTGCCTACATTATGCAAGTGTCTGTTTGGAGGGGTACACAAACTATATGGTAAGCAAAACTGTTCTGTTTACCAAAATGAACCATGATTTATTTTTTAACATTTAATTTGAGACCATTGTCCTTACACCAATTGTTAATATGGTCTAACTCAGGTTGGAGCAATTCTGAGTCAGGTGAAGAGTGAATAACAGCACCCAGTTTGCAGTCATCTGTAAACTTATTTAACCACAGACCAGGAGTGCTGGGCTGAAGGCCTAAGAAATATATGCCAGACAGGAGGGAGCCCAAAACTGAACCCTGTAGTTTAAACATGCCAGTGAATGCAAACATGTCAGGTACACAGGCAAGCAGCATAAAATTTCAAATATTATCTTTAGCTTTAAAGAAATCCATAAAAATGTTTGCCAGTAGATTGTATCTGTAGCTAAATGAAGTACCTTTAAATGATATGAGCATACCTTACAGATTTGCAAGTTATCTTACCTTTGTAAACAGATGAATGTTCACTCTGTAAAGGATTGTGCAAACTGTGTCAAACAGTTTGAACAGTATCACTTCAGGTAACAGTTAATTCTGTTAAGAGATATTCAAGAGAGATACTTGTTCATTTGCTGCCTTTGTAAGTTTAACTGAACATTGTGCAGATCAAGAAAAAGCTGCTACTTCCTGCTAACCATCTTACTGTTACTTTCTGTAAGACCGTTTGTGGATCTGGTCCTATATCTGTACCTAAAATAAGCCATTCCACTGCAACTGTCACTCCATGTCATTTTCAGAGAAAAGCCTGCTTGGCTAGGCATAGTTCTACTGGCTGATAGACACCCTTCAATTCACAGGGAGAACTTTTAACTAGGTTTAATGGTTTGCATTTTCTTCAGATTGTGAGTTCACCTAAAGATACAGCATGTCACTGAGAAGGTAGCTATGGCAATGTATCAAGATATTCAGTGGGTGATCTGATGCTGTGTAACTGCACTCCAGCCATGTCACTGGGACATACACTCCAAGTAGTTCATTATAAATAAACCATTGAGCAATGATTCATTAGTCCTTCATTTTATCTTTGTAACTTGGTATGATGCACGCAGAGAGATGGTGTTCTTAACAGCTGGCTTATGCACATTGTGTTTAGGTGAAGAAATAGTGAGACATGGAGATGACAATCACAAGGTACTCTAAGCAATAACACTTGCTGGGTTGTGCATTAAACAGATATAAGTGCACACCCTTGGTAGTGTGCACAACAAACCCATTCACCAAGTGCTTTACAAGCCTGAGCATGTAGGAATATCCTTTAAGCATGGACACTGTCATGTGATATTGCATTTTTGAAATGCCCTGATGTTTCTTAATGCAGTCATTTTTTTCTTGAAAGAACTTATTGTAGGTGTTTAGTGAAAATAGTTTCCATATGCCTGTTATCCACTCAGATTGCTTGTTTTTAGCCCGTTTCATAATTTTTAATATGCTATTTTGTGCAGCAGTATTCAGGGAATGGGGAAAGTTCACAGGCAGTGAATTTTGACTCTGCAATATTAATTGCATCAGAAGCTAACAATACAAGAATCAAATGAAACATAGACAATACTGAGCTAAGAAATTTCCTGTCTAGAGGTAGAAGCAGCTGTTTTACCTATGGAGTTTGAGCATCCTGAGCAAATGCTTCCTATGGACCTAATTGTGTATGTGGGTGGAGGCACATAGCAGAGCTCTGATGAGCCATCACAGAGGATAGGAGGTCCAGAGGAGGGATGCAGAGCTGTCTAGGTCAGACAGATTGGTCACTCCCTACTGCTCACCTCTTGCTTTTCTTGAAGAATGAATGGGCTGAAATGCCCCTGGGCCCGGTTCTCACTCCCAAGGAGGAATGAATGGGCTGATCCAGCCCTAGGCCTAGTTCTCACTCCCACAGGAGAAATGAAATGGGATGATTCAACCCCTGGTCCGGTTCTCACTCCCAAAGGAGGAAAGGAATAAAATGGGCTGATCTGGTCTTAAGCCTGGCTATCAGTCCCAGAGTAGGAATGAAACTGTCTGATCCACTCTTAATCCTGGCTCTCACTACCAGAAGAAGAATGAAATGGGCTGATTTGAGCCTTGGCCTGGTTCTCCCTCCCAGAGGAAGAATGAAATGGGCTGATCTGGTCCTAGTCCTGGTTCTCACTTCCAGAGGAGGAATGAATGGGCTGATTCAGCCATAGCCCTGGCTCTCATTCCCAGGGCAAAAACAAATAGATTGATTGGGAAAAGCAAGGGGCGTCACTGGGCAACACCTGGTGGAAAAAGAAGGAAAGAGGAATCAGATAATGGGAGCTCTCAATTATGTTCTTACCAAGCTCCAAAAAGGCTTAAACAGTACGCTGGTTTCACAAAATGCTATAGATTCCACTGTTCATCTATTTATATATACTTCAGTAACTCTTGGATTACTATTTCATTCCTTTTTTACTTTACACTGGCTGATTTATATAAGCTTGTAGTTCTAGTAAAAAAAAATTAAGCTAACAATCCTTGTTAAAAAAGTTGTTATTGAATTGTTAATAGTGTCTGTTTTTGTCATTTTCTGTTATCAGTTCCCAATATTAATTTATTAATGAATTCTGAATAAAATTTCAGTAATCTGTGTTATGGTGCCCAATGGCCTGGAAAAAGGTTTCACAACCAGTCCCCCCACCCAATTAAATAACAGCTGACAAAAATATATACATATAATAAATTATTAATGCAGAAATATGAGTGTAATTAAGATGTTATGGGTACAGGCCTACTGCAGGCAGTGACTGACAAGCATTAACTATGCATCGCTCTTCCAAAAATTTCCTGCTCTGAAAATGAACTGTTTGCATGTTTGTCTTTTCTTAATGGTTATGTACTTATATGGTGAGTGCAATATTGAATACTTAGGGTCACAGCAACAATTCTGTAAATATATCTCTAATATGTATGAAATAGAAGATTTGCCTCTTTTTCTGACAATATATTATACTTCAAAAGACAGACTAAAATCATAAGCAGCACACTGAATGCAACTGTGAAATGAAATTAGAGAAGCCAGAACTAAATGGTCTGCTCTATGAAAAATGCAGTTAAGCCATATCTGCACTTCTGTCTAGAGTAGCGAAACGTCTGTTTGTTGTAGTCTTCTGTCTATAAATGCAAAACTTCAGAATGTGGAACATACATAGTGGCAGCACAGGAAAGTCAAATCATATTTATAATGTTGACTTTGAATGTTATAAATTATTATTACCTGCCAGTCCAAATTCAATAAGGATGATAACTGGCATTATTATTTTTTTAAATCTTACTGTCTGCACTAATTATGGAACAGCTGAAGGAAAAAAAACGCATAAAATATTTACTCAAGCAGCTTCCTTGATATGACTTATGCCTACCTTTATTAACAGAATTAAGAAGTTCTGGCAATTTACTGCTGGAGGCTTAATACCAACACATTTTCTCTTCCAGGTCATTGGCTGCCTTGTTTACTGTCAAATCTTGGCCAACTTCATGATAAATGACAGTGACCTTTTACAGTCTGAGTTTCTAACTTTGCAATTCACTCAAGTGACATTTTTCAGGGAAAGAGCAAACAAAGTATTGTGAATGGGTTCAGTGCAGTTATGATGTCACCGACTTTATGAACAAAATGTATTTACATTTAACAGAATTTCTTCTCTTATCTTCATCATCAACCTATACAATTGCCTGACAGCAGTCTGATATAGGTTCTAAGTGCTCAAATAATAACAGCATTGTGTTCAAAACAAGTATCTGAACAGCCTTCGCAGATCCAGAAGCTAGTGTTCGCTTGTTAGGTTATTGTAGTTTCTAAATAGTCCAATTAAGACATGCAAAGTGATTGTTATTTATAAGACAGTACTAATATATGAGAGCTGAACGGCAGGCTTAGTTACACAGCATTGTAGGGCTACTGCTTTACTTAAAGGAAAACTCCACCTTCTCCTACAGTTTAATTCAATTCTTAGGTTGCTTTTCTCCCTACAACATGGTTCCAGTATTGTGTAGGTGCCAGAAACTTGCTTGTACTTCAAAAAACTTTCATTTCCTTCCCTTGGAATCAAAGTAAGGAAAAGACCACCCTCTTATTTTAAGCTTAATTACTCACATAATTTGCAGAAGAATTTGTCTATAGCTGCATGACATACCACAGGCACCGAGAAATTTGTAGTCAAGTACTGCTGACAATCTTATATGGGTAGTTGTTTCTACTGATGTCAGGAGCTCATCAGCAGCTGTAAAAAGGACAGAAGTGTGAAAATGTTTTCCATTGTCTTTATTGCAGATTGAAAGAGATCTTACACTGATTGACAGCTGCTTCCAGTGTAGCCATGCCTTTCATAGGAAAACAGAGCAATTATATCAGTCAATGATTCAAAGGCAGTTGCCACCTCTTTTAACAAATTTACATAAATAGCATCACAATATTGAAACTCTAAGCTTTAAACTTTAAAGGTTTGTTGCTTATACTGCTTTTCATTTTAAGATGACTTAAATGTTGCATCAAAGATGCCTGTGACATTTTCAGAAAAGTCAGAAAATAGTTTTTCTTGTAATTCTTGTAAAGTATCAGCATGTTTACCAAAGTGTGTGTGTGTGTGTGTGTGTGTGTGTGTGTGTGTGTGTGTGTGTGTGTGTGTGTGTGTGTGTGTGGCGGGGTTGGGGGGGGGGGTGCTGTCAATTGATCTTGGACTACAAAAGGGTACTTTCAACAAAGACCTGCAATTTAGCTACTTTTTTGATTGCAGCTGTGCAAGCCCTGAGACACATACACAAGTGAGGGTCATCCAAGAAATAAAAGAAGCAGTCCTATTACAGAAGGTATACAAGATGGCAGTGACTGACACTAATCACATTATATATCAATGTTGTGGGAATACACCACTACTTCCTTACGTCTTGCATAATTCATATCAAGCAGACTTGAAATGGATTATGGGAAGGAGAAGGCATGAAGAAAAACAAAACCACATTGATATGTCAATCCCCATTGGCAGCCATTTTACAGAAAACATTAAAATGCTATAAGAAACAGTCAGTGTGATTTGGAAGTATTAAAATTGCTCAGAAAACAAAGATATAGTGAAAAATATTTTTTACGTTGTCAGTTGGAATTTTTCTTTAAATCTCCATTTTTGAAGCTTGTAGTATGCATTCTAAAGAAATGGGAAAATGATTTATGTGTATGTAGAGTTATGTCTTATGATTGACACATTTTACATGGCAGATAATGGTTAAATGCAACTCAGTGTGCTTGCATACCTATTTTGCTGTTATATTTTGATGCTAATGTAAGTTGCATTTCCACTAACTATCTCCATTTGCAGAAAAGGTTTTAGGTCAGTATGTTCTATTCTAATTTTGATACCATACTAATGGTAAAATAGATCCAAAATGCACTCAGCACTGCTGTAACTGACACACTGTAATCCAAAAGAGCTATTCATAGGTTCATAGGTAGGTACTAAGCTATCTGCCCGAGGCCATTTATAAGCCTAGCCAGAGTCTGTCGGCTTTCACTGCCCCGTTGATTAATTAACTAATCCTCTGTCAAGCAGAGCCAAAGAAGTGATCCCAGGGGAGTATTTTCTGTTACCCATCCACTCGTCAAGGTTTCTCTTGAAGAGTGTTAGTGAGGGGCTCTGCCTAATGTAATTTGGAATTTTGTTCCAAAGCATGGGGAGTCTCTGTGACAGGAATCTATCCCTCCAGCATGTTCTATTTATTGTTGTGGCAAGGTTTAGCTCACTAGAGCACGTGGCTTTCAGTGACTTGGATTTCTTTAGGTGGAGCATGTCCATCAATTCTGAGTTGGACATGGCTTTGTAAGTCAGGCAGAGATCACCTCTGAGTAAGCAATATACCACTGAGTACAGCCGGAGTTTTTTCAGTTGGGCTGCATAGGACATATGTTTGAGACCAGTAATCCTCTTGGTGAGGTACTTTTGTGGTCTTTCCAGCTGTTGGAAGTGTCTTGTAAGGTACATCCCAAATGGGGCATTGTACTTTATGATGGGTCTAATGAGTGACGAGTAGAGGGGCGCTATAACCTCTTTATTTCTAGATAAAGTAAAATAATCCTTTAGTAATTAGATGGGCCACATAGAAGGATTTCCTAACTACTTTGGCAATATGATGGTCAAAGGAGAGATTACTATCTACCTGGGTCCCCAGATCTCTTATTACCTCTTCTGTATTAAGGAGGCTGCCACCTCTGTGATAATTCGTGGGTGTTTTGTTTTTCCCAAATGGGATGACTATGCAATTTTTGGCACTTAGCTTGAGGCCATGACTTTGACACCAGGTGTCCGCCTCAGTAAGGCCCTTTTGGAGGATGTCCATGTCAGCCGGATAGTCAATTATGGCTCCCAGTTTGCAGTCATCGGCGAACTTGGTTAGCCATAGTCCTCCTGTGTTTGCCTGTACTTCTGAGAAGTATATGCCGAACAGTAGGGATCCCAGGACTGAGCCTTGCAGGACACCACTTTGACTGGTTTAGAGACAGACCTGGAGCCCGCTATTCTTACCGTGTGAGTTCTGTCTGTAAGCCAGTTGGCAACCCATCTCATGACGTAGGGGTTTATGTTCAGGCTGGTGAGTTTTTCTGTAATACCTGAGTGGGGAATGGTGCTGAAAGCCTTGGCGAGGTCAGGGTAGGCTGTGTGAATCACATTTCCCTTGTCTATGGCCTTGGTGACTGTCTCAAAGAAGTCAACCAGGTTTAGTAGGCATGATCTGCCCTTAACAAAGCCAAACTGGGTCACTTCAAGTGTTTGTAGGTTCCCAGTGTCTTTGTTAATGAGTTCCATGATGATGCACTCCATAGCCTTGCAGACCAGGCTAGTCAAGCTTATGGGGCGATAGTTACCAGTGTGAGTTGTGGTCCCTCCTTTGTGGAGAGGAATAACCGTTGCTGTGCGCCATTCTATGGGCATGTAGCCTATGGAGAGGCTGAGGCTGAACAGCGTGTTTAGGTGGGGGGTTAGTTCGTTCTGTTGTTAGTGCAAAACGCAGCCTGGGACACCATTGATGCTGTGTTTTTGGCTTTTGAAAGGGCTGTTTTCACCTGTGCATCTGTGATTTTTGGGACACTACACTTTTCCGGTATTGTTGTGGGCCCTTTTGGAGGTGAGAGGGGGGCAAAGTTTGCACTGAATCTATTTGCCAGGATGTTGGCAATATCAGTAGGTTCAGTATATTTTGTGCTATTTTGCACTAGTTCAGTGCATATCTGCGAGTTGCCACTTAGATTCTTAACATAGCTAAAGAAGGCTTTGTGGTTATCTATCGAATCCTTGGCTATTTTTCTTTCAAAGTCAGCCTTGGATGATTTCATGAGGGACCTCAGTTTCTTACTGATACTGATCAGGGATGTCTTTCCTTCTTGGGATTTGCTTTTTTTCTGAACTAGTTTCCTCCTATTGTGTAGCCTATTTATTGCAGGGGTCCACCAAACTGGTTTCCTTCTCTTAGAGGAGTGCATCTTGGTTTTGCTAGGGATGGCACGATCCATGCATCATTGTAGGTGCTCATAGAGTGCATTTGCAAAGGTTTCTGCATCTTGGGCAGCATTATCCTTTAGCGTGGGAGCTGTGAAACTTACCACCTCTGTCTTAAGTAAGGTGAAGTTTGCTTTAGAAAAGTTTTTTACTGTGGTCTCCTTAGTTGGGGATGGTGGTGGGGTGTGGACATCCAGGGTGATTAGTTTATAGTCTGATCTAACCAGTGATGGGTTGACCTCCAGTGTGGAACACCTTTCGCCCATGTTGGTGATGACCAGGTCCAATATGTTTTCACCTCTGGTAGGGGAGTTTACCAGCTGATCCAGGGCATTTGAGTTGATGAATTCCAGGAAGCACTGGGCCTGAGAATTTGTACTCTAGTAGTTTTCCCAGTGAATGGTAGGGTAATTGAAATCACCCAATATCAGGGTGTTTGGTAGGACCTTCATGTTTTCCAGTGTCTCCAGAAAGGTGGAGTGGTGGTCCTGGGTCATGGAGGGTGATCTGTGGCAGGCCACAATTTGCATTGCAAATTTGCCCGATGTTAGTTGTACATCGATGATCTCAGAGGTATCATGCTGCGCCACTAACCTGGAGGTGTAGGTATCCTTGATGAAAATGGATACACCCCCTCCTTTTGTGTTTCGGTCTGTGCTCTGTGGCCGAAACGTGTGGTATAAGTTGTAACCCAGTAGTGCTGGGGTGCTCTCTGGAGCCTTGAACCAGGTTTCAGTTACTGCACAGATGTCAGTGTTCTCCATACTGAGGAGTTCTTCGAGCATGCATTTTGAGATTTAAACTCCTGGCGGTGAGTAGCATAACCTTCAGAGTTTTTTTAATTGTGCAGTTTACGGAGGTGGGTTTGACTTTTGAGCCTTGCCTAAAAAAGGCACTATGGGGGCAGCAAGAGCCTTGGCCAGTATTTGAAAGCCTAGGGGTGACAGGTGCAAGCCATCTCTTGTGAAGCAATGCGGCTTGTCGAGCATGTCGTCCCAGGCTGACAGACACTGGATCCCCTTTGAATGACACCAGAAGTTTAGCCAATTGTTGAAATTGAACATTTTTTCTTTATACTGAGGTATCATTCTTGGTGAGGGCAGGATGCTACTCAGGGTCAGGGTCATACCAGCCTGGGTTACATGATCATAGAGCTCTTCCATGTCTCTTTTTATGTAGTCCAGGGAGGTACGTCTCAGGTCATTCACACCAAGATGAACAATGACAGAGTCATATTTGTACTTGTTCTGGAGTGACCTGAGTGCTTGTGTTATGTGGCAGATTCTGGCTCCCGACAGGCAGCTAACAGTAACCTTCTGCTTGTCCAGCCTAGTGAGTGGGACATCAGTGTGCCTGACTATAGAGTCACCTATTACTAGTGCGCTAGGTATGTTATTTCGCCTTAAGGGCTGTGATTGTGCAGCACACTGATTTTGTGTTTTATGTGTTGTCTGGTTTGTGATGGGAAGTGCAGGTTGTTTAGGTGTCTGCTTTGGAGGTCTCTGATGTTTTTGCAGATTTTTATTTAGAGCCTCCGAGTATGATTTCTTGTATTTATGTATATTTTTTTGCCAGTGCTGTTTTAGTAGGTCTGTGTGCAGCTGGAGTTGTGGTGCAAGTGTTAACCTTCTCCTCTTGACTGTGTGTTCCAGTCTTGGGTGGAGACAGCTTAGCTTCCAGTTTGGCTGTATAATTGCATCTCTCGCATATGTTAGTGTTTTGTGGTAGGAGGAGAGGGTTTTCTGTGTACATGAAGCAGTTGTAACATTGCCTCAGGATACCCAGATTCACCAGCTGGACTGGAGAGTGCACCTGAAGCTGCTCTTTGGTCATGCTTGAATAGTAGGGTGAGCTGCTTAGTCGCTTGGTTGGTGAGGGGTGAATAAAGAGCCTTGCCCTGCTGGACAATCAGTATCAGGGTATATTAGTGCTTGCTATTAGGTCTGAGCAAGTGCTGGGCTGTAAGATGCTTTTTGAATGCTTAGCTTGAGAGTTAGACTAGTTTCAAGGGAAAAACTGAAGAGGAGACTTAGTGGAGCCGAGAATAATTTAACCGTAGCTAA
Organism: Protopterus annectens; assembly: GCF_019279795.1. Classification (NCBI taxonomy): domain Eukaryota; kingdom Metazoa; phylum Chordata; order Ceratodontiformes; family Protopteridae; genus Protopterus; species Protopterus annectens. The sequence goes on along the minus strand of NC_056732.1, from coordinate 240,939,851 downwards.
CCGGCACGCGGTTTTTATAGTAAGGAAATGAAAGAATGAAAGAGATAGAAATTAGCCCAAAATGGCCAGTAAACTAATAACTTCTGGGCTGGAACCACTCCTCCAGGGACAGATAGGTTGCTCAAAGCTCCCCTTTCTCACAGGTGAACAGAGAAACTTCCTTCTATCCAAGTAAGGTATGGGCAACTCAGAAACTAGTATCACAGCCCTGAATTCAGCACTAGCCTGAAAACTGGACTATACTAGCTTAGAAAGGCAGGAAACAAGGATTTTTTTTTGTTTTTTTTTTAAAAGATAAGGCAAAAACAGTAAAAAATACACTTAAAACAGCTTTAAACGACTACAAACGATCAGAAAAGGCTATTGCACTTTAGTGTGTAGCCTGCAACAGTTGAACAAATTATTTAAACAAAAAACAACTTTTTAAAAGTGCACGCAGTTAGATAAGTACAATATGTAAAAAAAAACAAGCTTTTAAATCACAATAAATGCTGGAAAATCTGTGTTTAGGCAGAAAACTGTTAAGTACAGCAAGAAAGTACAGAAAACTGATACTTAATCACTCCAAAGTATCTCCGCTAAGCTAGAAGGCTTTTATCAGTTTAAGGCTTTCTAGTGTTAAAAGTAGGTTAGTTACAGTAAAGATGGGAAACAAGCGCAGATGTGGTCTTTTAAACCAGAAAGTTGAAAGAGATGGACAAACTGTCCAAATGGTCAATAAACTACAATTTCTGGGCCAAGAACCTCTCCTCTCATGGTAGACAGGCTGCCTAGTGCTTACCACTCCCACTGATAAGCTAGAAGGCTGTCCTCCAACACAGAAAGGCTTGCGGGGCTCAGAAGCTTACCAACAAAATTTACCAACTAAAATTGCCAAAGAGTCCAAAGACAACCACAAGGCATTCTATAACTATGTCAAGAATCTAAATGGCAATGCTCAGATCTGCTCTGAGCTAAAACAGAATGGCATTAAATATACTGATCCCAAGGATATTGCCAATATCCTGGCAGATCGACTCAGTGCCAACTTCACCCCCCTCTCACCCCCTAAATGGCCCATCTCAATACCGGAAGATTGCCAAATTCCGGTAATAACTGCCACACAGGTAAAAAACACACTCTCCAAAGCTAAGAATACAGCATCCATGGGACCAGATGACATCCCGGGCTGTGTACTACATGAACTACAATATGAACTGGCACCTCACCTAAGTGTCATGTTTAATCATAGCTTCACCTCAGGTTTCCTGCTCACTGAGTGGTGCAGAGCTACAGTTATCCCACTCCACAAGGGGGGATCCACCTTGAATCCCGGAAACTACCGTCCCATCAGTCTGACAAGCCTTATCTGCAAGGCTATGGAGTGTATTATCATGGAACTTATAAACAAAGACATTGGCAACCTTCAAACACTGGACCCCACCCAGTTTGGGTTCGTGAAGGGACGATCTTGTCTCCTGAACCTGATTGATTTTTTCGAATCAGTCTCCAGAGCCAATGACAAGGGTAAGGTGGTCCACACAGCCTATCTAGACCTTGCCAAGGCCCTTGACACCATCCCCTACTCTGGAATCATATATAAACTTACTAAGCTGGGCATTAATCCCTATGTCACCCAATGGGTTGCTAACAGGCTTACTGATAGAACCCACTCTGTAAAAGTAGCCGACTCCAAATCCAACTCCAGACAAGTGACAAGTGGAGTACCTCAGGGTTCAGTCCTGGGACCACTCTTGTTTGGCATCTACTTCCCTGAAGTACAGGCCAACACTAAGGGACTCTGGATAACAAAGTTCGCAGATGACTGCAAACTGGGAGCCATTATTGAATCCCCAAATGATGTGGATACTCTACAAAAGGGCCTTACAGAAACAGATGCTTGGTGCCAGAGCCATGGGCTCAAGCTCAATGCCAAGAAATGTATAGTTATCCCCTTTGGGAAAAAACATGTATCCATGAATTACCACATAGGTGGCAGTACACTAAACACTGAAAGTGTGATAAGAGACTTAGGGACACAGGTGGACAGTGGTCTCACCTTCGATAACCACATTGCCATAACAGTCAGAAATCCTTCTATGTGGCTTTTCATCCAGAAAAAAGGAGGTCATTGTCCCACTGTACTCATCCCTCATCAGACCCATTATAGAATACAACACCCCATTTGGTATGTACCTCTCAAGACATCTGCAACAACTGGAAAGGCTGCAGAAATACCTCACTAAAAGAATCACAGGCCTAAAGCAGATGCCATACGTTGACCGCCTTAAAAAAACTCCAGCTATACTCTGTCACATATCATCTACTCAGAGGCGACCTCTGCTTAACATACAAGGCCATGTCAAACCCAGTGCTGTTGGACATGCTACACTTAAAGAAATCCCAATCCCTCAGCGCCACATGCTCCAGGGATCTAAACCTTGTCATCACAATAAACAAAACATGCTGGAGGGATAGGTTCCTGACCCAGAGACTCCCCATACTCTGGAATAGATTGCCCATACATGTCAAGCAGAGTGCCTCTTTGGTCCTCTTCAAAAGGAACCTTGACGATTGGATGGAAGAAAGGAAATTCACCTCGGGGATCACGTCAGTCGCCCTTCTAGACAGGGGTCCAGGGAAGTAAATAGTGTGGGAAAAAATAACCAGGGAATTGTTCTGGCTAGGCTTGTATAGGCCCTAGGGCTGATAGCATAGTACCAACCTATGAACCTATGAACAGTCCTGGATACAGCAACTCTGTATCTGGGCTAGGCTAGTTACAGGAAAGGTGGGAAACAAGCGCAAGTGTGGCTTTTAAACCAGAACATTGAAAGAGATGGAAAAAAGCTGCCCAAACGGCCAATAGCTACAATTTCTAGGCCAGGAACCACTCCTCTTGTGATAGATAGGCTACCTAATGCTTACCACTCCCACTGATAAGCTAGAAGGCTTCCCTCCAACACAGAAAGGCTTGGGGGGCTCCAAAGCTTACAAAGAGTCCTGGAATACAGCAAATCTGTACCTGGACTAGACTAGTTACAGGAAAGGCGGGGAACAAGTACAAATGTAGGCTTTTAAGCCAGCAAGTTGAAAGAAATGGAAAACTGCCAAAATGGCCAAAAAAAACTACAATTTCTGGGCCAAAACTCACTCTTCCCATGGTGGATAGGCTACCTAGTGCTTACCACTCCCACTGATAAGCTAGAAGGCTTTCCTCCAACACAGAAAGGCTTGGGGGCTCAGAAGCTTACAAAGAGTCCTGGATACAGCAAATCTGTACCTGGACTAGACTAGTAACAGGAAAGGCAGGAAACAAGCGCAAACACAGGCTTTTAAATCAGAAGGTTGAAAGAGATGGAAAAGCTTCCCAAATGGCCAGTAAACTATCATTTCTGGGCCAGAAACCACTCCTCCTGTGGTAGATAGGTTACCTAGTGCTTACCACTCCCACTGATAAGCTATAAGGCTTCTCTCCAACACAGAAGGGCTTGGGGGGCTCAGAAGCTTACCAACAGTCCTGTATACAGCAAATCTGTACCTGGATTACACTAGTTATAGGAAAGGCAGGGACCAAAAGCAAAACAGGCTTTTAACCAGAAAGTAGAAAGAGATGGAAAAACTGCCCAAACGGCCAATGGACTACAATTTAAGGGCCAAAACCCACTCTTCCCATGGTAGATAGGCTACCTAGTGCTTACCACTCCCACTGATAAGCTAGAAGGCTTCCCTCCAACACAGAAAGGCTTGGGGGCTCGTATGTTGTAAAGCAGGCAACCATGATAATGCAACTTATCTTAGCAAACATTAAAGAGAGAAAATGGGTTTGCAATGTGATGTAGTGACATGATGCACAATGCAATGGGATTATATAAATATTAGGATTCTGAAAAGGAAATCACAGTTACAGAAACAGTTCTGTCATCTGAATAATTGGAATGGTTAAGAACAAGGCAGTAGAAACTATTCATTATGGCAAATGCATATAGTGTACTTTTGTTTCATAAAACCCAGAGTCATCATTGATATTTTAAAATAAGACATGGGATATCAGGTCTTACACCAGGGTGGACAATGACCTTTCGTGCCACCAGAGTAGACCTTCACCTTTCTCTGCAACTGACCTCTGGCAGAGGTGATGGTCCATGACCTCTATAACTCCCACTAATTTTGTAACCTCATTTCGTATGGTGTTACAGAACAAAATGAGAGCAATCAGTCAACTACTAATGTAATGCCTTGCAACACAAAAATGATGAAATAACAAATTTTTGCTTTTTGTTATAATCAATGTCCCACTACTAAAGTAAAATATAATACTGGATATAACATAAAAAATCTTGAATTCTGTTAACAGCGTTAGCTTAAAAAGCTGCTTGTTTACTGCAATAGAGCACTAGTCTCCATAGACCTTTTTCCAACTCAGCCTAGGAGTACTGGCTGATTAAGTGACCTGCTCAGAGTCACACAGGAAATGGAAACTGTGGAAATCAAACCCTGGACCACAAACAACAGCTTGTTAACAGCCCCCTAATCCTCTGCACCAACTGCTAGTTAACATGTACTTGTTGTGTTGTATAAATATTTAAGCTATCCTTCAGTTTTACATAAAAAAAACTTAATACCAGGAGGAATCATACAGCAGTTATCATAAATTAATAATAAAAAAACTTTTAACATATTACTTAACAGTCAATCAGCAATCTTTGAGCTATCACTTCTTTTGTGTTTTAAAAAAGGCATCATACTAAATATATTGCTGAAGGTTAACCCTTTCTGTCTCACTTAAATTCTAAAGCTAAGATATGATTGTCAAATTTGTCTTCTCTGATGTTCTTTTTACTACAGTTCAATACATGGAAAATAAAATTATGATCAGAACATAGAGACAGAAAAAGAAATTATGATAAAAACCATACATGAAAAGAATTTCTCCAACGTATTCTGGTGAGTACCAGAATATGTTAGAGAAATTAAAGCTGTTTGAAGAGAAGCTTATTTCAATAAAAAAGTGTAAACTTCTTTGTGATCTAAATGACTTCAAGCAAAGGAATATTTTTTATTGGCCGAGGAATAGTGAATGAATGACATCGAAAGTGACATGCCCCTCTGCTACTTAAAATGTTGATCTTCCTGCTATCTTTAGCCATGTGAATGCTTCCACTTCTAATTTTGATATGCTTATGAATCCAAAGTCTGTTAGATGTAGTGAAGCTGTTGGTGATTTAGACAGCTTCAGTGATTCAATAGCAAATTTGAATAATATTAATGAGAGATGTACAAGTTTAATGGATAATTTGCGGTTGATAGACAATAACGCTTTACCACCATCTGTTAGCATTACACTGAGTGCAAGTAGTTCAGTGGCCTTAAATAACAGTTTTTTTAGGGAACATGAAGTTCCAATTACAGCAACCCATTCAGATCAGAAATCGTTCCCGAGGGAAAAGCAGAATCCGGAAGAAGACTGCAGCAAGAGAAGGAATCAAACTAATTACTACGGCACAGATGGAAGGCAAGGTAGGACCTGTAACGAGAAGCAGGAAAACAAACACGTGATTAATGTTAGTGAGAACATTGTTAAGCTCTCTAGTTATAGATTAACTGGTTCAGAAATTAAGCTGCTGTCTAAAGGGTTATCATTCATTCCTGCCTGTGAGGGTGATTTTAGTGAGGCCCTGACAGAGCTTAGATTGTTCACTAGGAATAATGACCTTAAATTAATTTTTAAGAATAATCAAAGTGAGAACAACGATAGCTTGATAAGACCGAGTACTTTTACACCACTGAGTACTCCTGTTGTGAAACTTTCCAGACTATGTGTGAGCAAGAGTTATATGAAGCATTTTTTAAACATGGCAAAGCATATAATAAATTTTATAACTTAAGTAATTCTGAATATATAGCATTGAAGAGTTTATATCAAAATAATAATATAATTATTAAGCAAGCTGATAAAGGAGGGAAAATTGGATGTGCAACAATATAAGAACTTGATGTATGAGTTTTTATCTACTGATAGTACTTTCCAGATAATGAATAAACATTTTGCTTTAATGTTATTTATTTAATAAAGTTAAAGCTTTTCTTTATGATTTGCTAATGGAAAGTCAAATCACGCCTGAAACTTATAATTATTTATATCTTGCTAACCTCCTGTAATATATGGGCTTCCAAAGATCCATAAGAATCTTATGACTCCGCCTATGAAGCCTATTGTTTCAGGTAATGGATGGGTCACCACTGCTCTCTCTAAATATCTTGAAAAGCAATTAGCTCCTTTTTTGAAATATAGTAAAAGTTATATTAGAGATACTAGACACTATTTAATTAGTCAATTTAATTAGTTTAATTTAATGAGTCTAAGTGAATGGTCTACCACTAATAAATATAGTAATGTTTTGTTGGGCTACTACTGACATTAAATCTCTGTTTACAGCGATCCCCAATGATTATGGTGTAGAATGTATCAGAGAATATTTACGTGCTTATAGTGATTGGTATAGAATGTATTAGAGAATATTTACATTCTTATAGTGATTGGTGTAGAATGTATTAGAGAATATTTACGTGCTTATAGTGATTGGTGTAGAATGTATTAGAGAATATATACGTGCTTATAGTGATTGGTGTAGAATGTATTAGAGAATATTTACGTGCTTATAGTGATTGGTGTAGAATGTATTAGAGAATATTTACGTGCTTATAGTGATTGGTGTAGAATGTATTAAAGACTATTTACGTGCTTATAGTGATTGGTGTAGAATGTATTAGAGAATATTTACATGCTTATAGTGATTGGTGTAGAATGTATTAGAGAATATTTACGTGCTTATAGTGATTGGTCTAGAATGTATTAGAGAATATTTACGTGCTTATAGTGATTGGTGTAGAATGTATTAGAGAATATTTACGTGCTTATAGTGATTGGTCTAGAATGTATTAGAGAATATTTACGTGCTTATAGTGATTGGTGTAGAATGTATTAGAGAATATTTACGTGCTTATAGTGATTGATGTAGAATGTATTAGAGAATATTTACGTGGTTATAGTGATTGGTGTAGAATGTATTAGAGAATATTTATGTGCTTATAGTGATTGGTGTAGAATGTATTAGAGAATATTTATGTGCTTATAATGACTGGTGTAGAATGTATTAGAGAATATTTACGTGCTTATAGTGACTGGTGTAGAATGTATTAGAGAATATTTATGTGCTTATAGTGATTGGTGTAGAATGTATTAGAAAATATTTACGTGCTTATAGTGACTGGTGTAGAATGTATTAGAGAATATTTACGTGCTTATAGTGACTGGTGTAGAATGTATTAGAGAATATTTATGTGCTTATAGTGATTGGTGTAGAATGTATTAGAGAATATTTATGTGCTTATAGTGATTGGTGTAGAATGTGTTAGAGAATATTTATGTGCTTATAATGATTGGTGTAGAATGTATTAGAGAATATTTATGTGCTTATAGTGATTGGTGTAGAATGTATTAGAGAATATTTATGTGCTTATAGTGATTGGTGTAGAATGTATTAGAGAATATTTATGTGCTTATAGTGATTGGTGTAGAATGTATTAGAGAATAGTTATGTGCTTATAGTGATTGGTGTAGAATGTATTAGAGAATATTTATGTGCTTATAGTGATTGGTGTAGAATGTATTAGAGAATAGTTATGTGCTTATAGTGATTGGTGTAGAATGTATTAGAGAATATTTATGTGCTTACAGTGATTGGTGTAGAATGTATTAGAGAATATTTATGTGCTTATAGTGATTGGTATAGAATGTATTAGAGAATATTTATGTGCTTATAGTGATTTTTCTAGTCTGAAAATGGAGATACTGTGCTCGATGCTGGATGTCATACTACAAAATAAATGTTTTTATGTTTGATAAATATTTCTTTCATCAATTAAAGGGTGTTGTTATGGTCACCCCATTTGTAAACACATATGCTAACATAGTGTTAGCAAGATGGGAAGAAAATGTTGTGTTTGCTAATGGCAAAATGCCTTTTAGAAACCAGCAACTATTGTTTTATAAACATTTTGTGGACAATGTCTTTTTGTTATGGAAAGGTGATGTACACAGCCTCTATAATTATATTGTTTTTTTTTTACATTCCAGTGCCAGCTTTCTCATGTTTGATTTGTATGAGAAAGTTTTGTTTCTTGATATTGCTGTTAGTTGCAATGATATGAAGTCTGACACTGAAATTTATAGGAAGAATGTACAGGTTGCTTAATATGTACACTCTGACAGTAGGGACTCAAGGCACATTTACAGGGGAGAAAATGGAAAAACTGTCACAGAAACTCAACAAAATAAACCAAGTGGTGGTCAAATCCAATAAGCATAGAAAAAATACGGACACCAAGATTAGCGCTTTCATTCACTTTATTACACGTGAACTTCTTCAGAGTTGTAAAAAGTCAATTTCTTAGGGCAAGCAGGCTGAGTACTAAAGATGATAAGTTTCTATGTGAAGTTGATAATATGGCAAAGATTTTAAAAGTAGGGGCTATAAAAATACATTTATTGAAAGTACCAAAGAATTGATAATTAATCAGAGGGGTACTAATGCTAAACCATACTTTTATTCGATAGCCAACAATTATTTATCAGAATCTAATAACAGCCCTTTTAATATTGGCTATTTATGAAGTATAATAGGCGTACAGATATTGTTAAACATATTATAGAAAATAACTGGACCATTCTAAATTCTAAATCTGAAATTAATAATTTATTTATTTATTTATATTTGTTGACCGGGAGTGTCCGACTAGACGTAGGTCCATTTTCAGCGGAGGCCCGGGGAGAAAAGCTCCACAGTTAAAATAAACAGACAGTAGTTACATTGGATTGCATAGCGATTAACAATTTACATAGCAATTACTTACAACATATTTACAGATGAAGAACATAGTACATCAGTAGACAACTAGAATCTTTATCTGTGAAGTACATAACAGACATTAACAAATGTTAAAATAAGAAGTTCCTGCTGTATAATAAGTACTAGGCTTATGAGCATCTGAGCTTGCTATAATCAAGGTAGTTAATGGAGTGGAAAGAAAGGTAGTGGTCGGATGAGGTGGGTGATATTAGAGTGGGAGTTGCAAGGGCATAGCCAGCATGTTTTTAGGTGCGCTTTTAGTAAAGTTTTGAAGTGGGTGCATGATGGTACTGAGGTAATTGTGGGTGGGAGGGAGTTCCATAATTTGGCTATGGTGCAAGAGAATAGTGCTTCACCAGCAGAGTTATTGGTTTTTGGTGATCTGCAAGTGATTTTTGTTGCTGGATTTTAGTAGTCTGGTGGTGTGATGGGGTTGGAGTAGATTCTGGGGGGATGGGACATGTAGTGGATGGTTTATTAGTTTGTGGGCGAGTGAGAGTTGATACCATTGAAGGAGGTGAGGGAGTTCAAGCCAGCCCAGTTCAGCAAGTGAGAGACAGTGTTGACTATAGCAGGATGCCCCTGTGGCGGATTTGGCAATTTAATTAATAATTGTATAGGTGATAGACCTAGATTTATTTATAAGAAAGAAAATAATCTTAAACAGATTTTATGTTATAAGGATTTGAGACAGAGAATTAGTCATGGTAGGTTAATTAATAAGAATGGTACAATCCCCTGTTATAATTGCATACATTGCAATTATATTAATAAAGATATATGCTATAATCATCCAATTAGTAAAAAAAAACTTTATTTTTTAGAGAATCTGGTATGTGTTCCACTGAGAATGCTAACTGTGTTTATTGTGAATGTTTTTATATAGGAAAGACAAATATGAAGTTAAAAGAAAGAATTGGTACACAATACACTTAGCAAACATATATTAGTTAATGGTGTGGAACATAAGTTTCAGTTCAGGATCTTATAGAAAATTATTGAACACCCTCGAGGGGGTGATTTAGTAATGAAAACTGAACTGACAGAGTACAGATGGTTAAATTATTTTAGGGAAGACAACCCACCAGGGTTGAATAGTACTATTAGTATAAAACCTGTGCTAAAAGTTAGGCATGACTTTTTATGAAGTTTTAAGAATATTTTCTAGCAAAGTTATTGTAAATAATTTTGGGTTTGGGCTGTTTTCTTATTTATTTTTATTCATATATAATTATCTGTTTTTAGAATTGATTATATAAATGCTGTTTTAATTGTGTCATGTGATTTTAAGGATAGGTTGGCTGTTTATATATAAGGAGTGAAGCCGGCATACTTTTAATATGCATTGAGAAAGAGATATTGTCTCAAAAGCTTTGCTGTTTTGTCATTGTGTACTTCTACCTTATTAAACGTGGACTTTGCACGTTGGACTCTGGTTTGTTTTCTTGTTGAAAAGTATGAGCAGACTCAGAAAATTTTCAAATCCATTGCTAGATATTTTGTGCTCAGAGAGACATCTGTAAGTATTCTTGTGGTCCTAAAAAAAAAAAAAAAAAAAAAAAAACATGCTACATACACCACTCATTTTGTACTATAACCACAGAAAAAAGTTCACAAATGCCTGCTTTGAGAATTGGTGGACAAATTATCGATCTTGTTAACATTCTAATGCTGACTGTATTCAATGACCACATCTGTAAGTGCCATGATAGTCAGCCCTGATATGATTTTTAAGTCATTATCCAATGCATAACAGATAAAGGTAGATAAAACACTCTAGACATATCTCCATATATATAATCTGTACATTATGTTCTTGTTTCCCTACATGCCAATTGTTGAACAATTATCACATTTTACCATCTGCAGAAAATGTGGTAATAACTGCAGGCATACTAGCAGTCTGTGTACTTAATAATTTATTTGGTGTACTTTATTTATTTCCATCTGTTCATTTGTTAGAGAGCAGATGGGCTGGTCCAAGCATCATCTCAGCTACTACCAAGGCCATTGGCTGTGACTATCAGCTATCACAAAATGCTCATTGTCTAGTATACTCGGTATATATCTGTTAGACTAATAAGGTCATCTGCAGCAAAGATAGTGGTATATTTTAAAGGTTTAGTGACAGCTAATGAAAAGGGCAACAAGCTTGGGGCTTAGTACAGAGCCTTGGAATATCACAAGGTTCAGGTTATTTGATTATAAAAGTATAAGACTGGCCTTAACTGTAGCTGTCCCTTGCATAATTAGCAAACCAGATGATGAATCTATCACTGAAACAAAGCCTGCTAACATTTTTACAAAAACTCATTAAACCACTGCATCAGGCTCAGCTGCTCATTTTAGTTGCACAAATACAGCTACTATAATGAAACCTGTTTCCATATTATTAAATACATAGTCTATATCTTGATAGGAGTCACAGCCCTTTCTGCAGCCACATTTTGTTTGGCACTGAATTCTATGATTGTTGATATATTCTTTGACCTGGGTACAGATTTTTTGTTATTTTGAGACTGGTCAATAGCTGAATGTGATGCTTCCTTTAAAGCATTTAGGTAAAGAGGCAACTACAGCAGTGTCTATGCTTCAGTACTGATGCTTGAAGGTGGGAACAAATGATATATACGTATAAATATGACAGCTGAGAATGCCGGGTGTAATGCTTCATCTAGTCATGGTCTTTTGTCTGGTATTTTCTTTTTCCATCAGCCTTTATTCTTCAAACCCAAATTAAAAGACAAGTTAACTAAGACCATATATAGCCAATTTCGTACTTAATAGCAATAGTAAAAATGTGCCTTATTGTACACTTTATTAATCTCTCTTAACTAGCTGTTCTTAAACATTGAACATCTTACCATCTCATATCATGTCTGCTATGAGTTATTCCTTCAATAATGTATCGTAGCATGACTATAAATCTACACAGCAGGAAACAGGAAAAAGAAAACACTTATCCAATAGATGTCCACAAGTCATTTTCATCATGGTTTTGAGCCACAGACTTGCTACAGCGATGCTTTGATAACCTGGTTTGTTCCCATCTCAGAGAGGGATGGTTTTAAAGTGGATTGTTCATTTTTATTGCCCTGTTACTTTGTGTATGTTGGTGTTATATAATGCTGGATCTACTTGCATGGCACACAGCTGTATATAACTCGCTGCAAAGGATATTTTGAATTGGTCTTCTACTTCTTTGAGGGCTTGATTAGTTTTGTCAGGTACAAGTACCCTAGGGATGGTGGATATTTTATATTTTTCAGCTAGCTCTTTTAGCATTTCATTTTAGTACAGTTTAGATAGACTGTAAAAAAGGTCTGTTTGTTTCTATTATAACTACCTTTTGTTAACATGTATCATTTTCTGTGTTATCTTTTCAATTTTCTGGGATGTAAGTACTAGGGGTTTTCCTCATCTCCAATTTTCTCCACAACTCATTTCTTGTTTTCTTGTAGCCTTTACTTGTATAGCAGGACAGGGGCATCGCGCAGCACTAATCTACTGATGTGTATCTGACAGCATTTTGTATTGGGCCTGTCCAAAAATGATTCTTAACTTTTGCTGAGCATTTGTGATACATTGAGTATTCAAAAACTGTATAGCGAAAGAAAGAAAGCTGAAGTTCTAATTGTTCTTTCCTTCCATTTACGATGGAACGACCTTTGACAATGTCTGGATAATGCATTTATGTTTTGGGGATCACCATGGGGACACTGTACAATGCACTAAAATAATTAGACAGTATATTTAGTGTATGGCATCTGTCAGTCTTGTCTGTGACTGTTGTGCCTAAGACCAAGCAATTTTGAAGGTTAAGTAGCTGTTTTAACCAAGTTGTGTTTTAATTCCATTCTGAGTTACAGACAGCTAGTACAACAAATGTGTTTGTGTGTGTGTGTGTGTGTGTGTGTGTGTGTGTGTGTGTGTGTGTGTGTGTGTGTGTGTGTGTGTGTGTGTGTATGTGTGTGTGTGTATATGAGACATAAATACAGACTATAGTGTATCTGTTTAGTATATGTACAAGTCAGTCATTGGGAGGAGGATCATGAGGACTATTACTTTGTTCAGGTAGTGTTACTATCAGGTTTTATTGATTTAACAGAGAGCTCTTTATGGTGTTCTTGTACCTGCTTTGCCAGTTCAAAATATATGGAATTTGTTATTAATGTAATGCATTACAATGTTGCTAGGCTGTAACCAGGAATATGTGATGAACTGTATATTAGGCTGAGTTTAATTCAGGCTCTGAGCTACTCTAGTTTATTGTATATAATGTCCCCAACGTTAACTGGGGTGATCCAAATGGTCTTTTACTTTGATCACCTAAGCAGTAGACATCTGGCTAAGTAGTAATATGTTGTTGTTGTTGATGGAGTACTGCAGCTGTTGTATAAGTGAGAAGGTAGGTTTCTAGTGGGCCTGGATTGGCTTCTTGTGGGCTTGGATTGGCTTCTAGTGGGACTCGATTGACTTCTATCCCTCTGATTGCTTTAGTCTAACTACTGGCAAGTAAAGGACAGAACAATAGTTTCATGCATTTCCATGCGTACAGAAGTAAATCTGTGTAGCGGTCAAGCTTCTGTTTATGTTTCTAATTTACAAGTGGCAGGTATGAATCAATAGTTTGCTAAAAGTTGTTATGTTACACTGTTATGAATGGTGTACTCTGTAAAATTCATGCTCTTGTTGTTATATTAAAAGCAAAGAGCCTACTTGCTTTCATATGAAAAGGGCTGAACACCTTATTATTATTAAGCAAACCGGGATCTAATTATTGCCTCAGTTGCTGGAGAAGCAAGTGGTTATGTGTTAAAAGAGAGGCATTCATCACATTACCCACTTTGGGGATATTAGGGTCGTATCTTTGTTGTCTACAGATCATGTTACCCTCTTAATCTCAACTTACTGTGATCTCCAGCATGTGATCAAATGATTTGCTACTGAGTATGAAAGAGGTGTGATTAAAATCCGCACCTTCAAATCAGGGTCATGGTTCTGTACTAGACAAGTATGGATTGCCTCTTCAGCTGAATGAGTTTAGTTATCTTGGGATCTTGTTCATGAGTGAAGGGAGAGAGAATTAGGAGACCGACCAGTGAATGGGGTGAATTGGTGGCAGTGTTGCAGGCATTGCAATAGACTAGAAGTTCTCACTTTAGCTGTCAGTGTATGTCTCCATTTTTATCAATGGTCACTAGCTTTCTGGGATAATAATTGTAATGATGAGATTGCAGCTACAGTGGCAGAAATGAAGTTTCTTCACAGCACAGTTGGACTTACTTTACATAATAAAGTGAGGATCTCAGAACACAGGCACTGTTTTTACATATTGAGAGGAATCAGGTGAAATGGATTGAGCATAATGTGAGCATTTCTCTTGGGTGCCTCCCACAGGAAATGTATCAGGCATGGCCTAATGGGAGAATACTCTGGAACAGACTCAGGACATGATAGGAAGATTATATCTCTCATCCCACCTAAAAATATTTACTAATACTATAGAATGAGCTTTAGACTGCTGCAAATATATTTTTTATGAAATGGATACATGGATGGATAGATGGATGGATGGATCAACATTCCAATGAAGACATAAAAAGAAAGCATAACAAGGTGCCATTCTATATCCATATGTGTACCAGATAAATGCTTGTACAAATGATTATTAAAATAAAAATATTTATTTGTAATTGAACTCTAGAAAATGTTTCTGTTGCTGTATACTCACTTAAAACAACACATTTGTTAGGGACTTTCAGTTATGGCACAGATATAGTGAGATCAGGTCTCAGCCATTCCCCCAAAAACCTGAGCGATTAAAGCTAGGCTGTTTCAAATAGACTAAAAGTAAACAAAGCAGTGAGAGACAGTGTTCTGGTGAAAGTGAGAAACTTACATTGTCCAGGCTTCCTACTAAAATGTTGACACTTGAAATGCCAAGTGGCAACAAGCTGAAAGAACAAAACTCCAGGGGAAGAGCAAATCTCAAAACAATGCTCTTCTCCTTTAAACATCTTTTTACTTGCAGGGGGGTAAGTTTGCAACCCATTGAGTGATGTAGGGGTAAATGCCCAGCTTAGTAAGTTTATCTATGATTCCAGAGTGGGGGATGGTGTTGAAGGCCGTGGAGAGGTCCTGATAGGCTGTGTGGACCACCTTACCCTTGTCCATGGCTCTGAAGACTGATTCAAAGAAGTCAATCAGGTTCAGGAGACAAGATCGGCCCTTCATGAACCCAAACTCTGTGGGGTCCAGTGTTTGAAGGCTGTCAATGTCTTTGTTTATAAGTTCCATGATAATATATTTCATGGCCTTGCAGATCAGGCTCGTCAGACTGATGGGGCGGTAGTTCCCAGGATCAAAGGTGGATCCCCCATTGTGGAGTGGGATAACTGTAGCTGTGCGCCACTCAGTGGGCACAAAGCCTGAGGTAAGGCTATGATTAAACATGACACTTAGGTGAGGTGCCAGTTCATTTTGCAGTTCATCAAGTACACAGCCTGGGATGTCATCTGGTCCCATGGATGCTGTATTCTTAGCTTTGGAGAGTGCATTTTTTACCTGTGTGGCTGTTATTACCAGAATTTGGCAATCTTTCGGCACTGAGATTGGCCCTTTAGGAGGTGAGAGGGGAGTGAAGTTTGCACTGAATCGATCTGCCAGGATATTGGCAATATCCTTGGGATCAGTATATTTAATTCCATTCTGTTGCAGCTCAGAGCAGATCTGAGCATTGCCATTTAGATTCTTTACATAGCTATAGAATGCTTTGTGGTTGCCTTTGGCAATTTTATTTTCATAACTAGCTTTGGAGGATTTTATGAGGGATCCCAGCTTCTTCCTGAGGCTGGTAAGGGAGTTTTTTGCATCCTGAGATTTTCCTCTTTTCTGCAACAGTTTCTTTCTTCTGTTGTAAAGTTTGTTTATGGCAAAGGACCACCAGATTGGCTTCCTTTTTTGGAGGAGAGCTTCTTGGTTCTATTGGGGATGGCACGATTCATGCATGAGTGGATGTGCTCCTACAGTGCCTTAGTGTAGGATTCAGCAGTCAAACTTTCAGTTCACATCTGCATGGGTGTCATGAAGTTTGTCACTTCTGACTTGAGTAGCATGAAGGTGGCTTTGGAGAAGTTTTTTACGGAGGTTTCCTTACTGTGGGTGGGGGTGGAATATGGATGTCAAGGATAATTAGCTTATGGTCAGACCTGACCGACAAGGGGGTGACCATAGGTGTGGAACATCAATTTCCCATGTTGGTAATGATCAGGTCTAGGATATTGGAGCCCCTGGTGGCACTAAGGATTAGTTGATCCAGGGTGTTGGAATTTATGAATTCCAAGAACCGTTGGGCAAAGGTGTTGGTATATGGGTAGTTTTCCCAGTTAATGGCAGGGTAGTCAAAATCACCCAGTATTAGGGTGTTTGGTTGTATCTTAATATTTTCCAGTATGTTTAGAAAGGTGTAGTGAGAATCTTGGGGCATGGTGAGGGATCTATAGCAAGCTACAATTTGGATTGCAGTCTTACTAGTGTTAGTTGCACCTGGAGAATTTCAGATGCATTGTGGTGGGCAACTAGCCTGGTGTTGGGAATATCCTTGGTGAATATGGACACTCCTCCACCTTTAGTGTTTCGGTCCTGGTTTGGTGGCCAAGAAATGTGGTAATAGTTGTAGCTTGGTATTGCAGGGGTGCTCTCTGGAGCCTTGAACTAGGTCTCAGTTACTGCACAGATATCAATGTTCTTCATTTTTAGGAGTGCCTCGAGATAGTGCATTTTGAGGTTTAGACTTCTAGCATTGAGTAGCATTACCTTCAGATTTTGCATGCTTGTACGTCTTACAGTGGTAGTTTTGTCCTTTGAACTTTGCCTAAAAAAGGCACTATAGGGGTGACAAGAGCCTTAGCCAGTAACCTGAATCCCAGGGGCGACAGGTGCAGATCATCTCTGCCAAACCATCGTGGTCTGTCGATCATGTCGTCCCAGGCAGACAGATACCAGATCCCCTTTGAATGACACCAGAAGCTTAGCCAATTTTTGAAGTCAATAATTTTATCCTTTTACTGTAGTATCATTCTGGGCGAAGGCAGGATGCTACTCAGGGCTAGGGTCATACCTGCCTGGGCCACATGATCCGAGAGCTCTTCCATGTCTCTTTTCATGTAGTCCAGGGAAGTACGTCTCAAGTCATTCACTCCAACATAGACAGTGACAGAGTCATATTTGTACTTGTTGTGGAGTGACTTGAGTGCATGCATTATGTGGCGGATCCTGGCACCTGACAGGCAGCTGACTGTAATTTTCTCCTTGTTCAGCCTGGTGAGTGGGACATCAGTGTGCCTGACTATAGTGTCACCTATGACTAAAGTGTTGGGTACGTTGTCTTGCCTTAGGGGCTGTTGTTGGGTGGCACACTGGTGTTGTGAGCTATGTGACACTTTGGTTGTGATTGATGTTTGTTTGCGTTTCAGCTTTGGAGATCCTTGTTGCTTGGGCAGGTTAATGTTAAGGACCTCCACATATCTGGGTTTAGTGTTGCTATGTGTGGTTGCTGGTGGTGTGAAGGGCTATATGTTGCTTGAGGTGTAGTGCGGGTGTTAACCTTCTCTTCTTGACTGTCTAGCACAGTCTTGGGTGGATAGAGCTTTGCTTACAGTTTGATTATGTAAGTGCATCTCTCACAGGTTGTACTGTTGGGTGGTAGGAGGAGAGGATTGTCTGTGTACTTGGGGCAATTGCTGCATTGCCCCAGTATGCCCAGATTCACCAGGTAGACAGGAGAAATCACCGGAAGTTTACCCTTGGACATGCCTGGTTTGGTGGGGGGTTTTTTGTGTAAACTGCAATAGCTGTTTTCCCTTACTTAGGAAGGTACTTTGCAATTATAAGTTATTTAGTGACTACGATTAATTTCTCCTTATTAACAAGGAGAGCTGAGTGCTTGTATCAGTTTAAGACTTCCTAGTGCTTTCCAGCAGGTTTTAAAGCAAGTGCTAGTCACAGGGATGTTTTATCCTAAACACTGCAGTGTGCACTAGAGGAGTTAGATGTGAAAGTAGGTAACTTAAGTTTTACCTGTCTAAAAAGTTAAGTTTTAGTGGAGAGTCACTATTTTTAAAACAGCAAGATAGATTGAAAGGGGGTGGTCACTTTTGTATTCTGGTACTATGGAATACAGTAGGATGGCCAATAAATTTAAATAGTTGAAGGGGAGTGATTTCACAAAATGATAATTTTGTGCTTACTCACACAAGCCAGTAAAAACAGAGAGGAAATTAGATATATGGTCAAATTAACATAAGGAGAAGGCAACTAGAAAGACAGTGGTGTTTAAGAACACTACAGTAACTGAGCCGGGTGAGAGGGTGGGGAAATAAATTTCTGCCTGACTCACAAGAGACAGAGCTGTGGTCTCTTTTCAAGTTTTAATATGCAGTTAAAAGCAGAATACAAGTAAAACACAAGGTAACTAAAACAAATCACAGTATTCAAAATAGAAAAAAGCAATAAAGTAATACGACAAATAAAAAGCAAACTAACCTTTCCCTCACAGCAAAGTGTAGCAGAGTCTGGGTGAGCCTTTCTAGTACATATATATGTATAGTATATATATATATATATATATATATATATATATATATATATATATATATATATATATATATATATATATATATATATATATATATATGGTTTACTATCAAAATTTCGAACCGTACTCCGACTGTACTATCGTCAAACACAGAAGTTCAAAAATGGTAATATCAATGTCAAAAAAACAATCTAGGAACGGGTTTTAACATGGGTCGAGGTAGGTGTTCAGTATTATTCCGAACTACAAATATCTCCCCTACCTCGACCCATGTTAAAACCTGTTCCTAGATTTTTTTTTTACATCGATATTACTGTTTTCGAACTTCCGTGTTCGACGATAGTACAGTTGACGGAGTACGGCTCGAAATTTTGATAGTAAACCATATATATATATATATATATATATATATATATATATATATATATACAATTCTAGCTCAAATAATCAAATACACAAAAGCCCAAATACCAACTAATCAATCTAAAATTATCAAAATTCAAGATATATATATAAAAAAATCTTTTTTACAGGGGTCAAGCCTCTCCACACCCCTTGCTACTTATGTATACCAACTCTGAGATACCTTAACAGTGGGTTAAGGACAAATTTCCACTAGCTGTTGTACTGAGACCCCCCACAAAGTAAAGCTGGCAGTCTGTAGTCATATGGCTTTTTGAGTGATTTTTTCGGCATTCCAGGCATTCAGTCTTACGAACGTTTGACCATATGTAGTGTTCCCATATATACCTCTATAACCATGTATACAAAACAATCATGAACTAATGGAAAATTTTTGGACAGTTCTGTAACACCTGATTTTTAGAAGTAGCATCTGTACTTCGTTGGTCAGCTTGATTGACAGAGAAGAACAAGGACAGTTCTCAAACACATCCAAGATGGTTTTCAAACTAATCAAGAATGGACATTAATGTATTTTAGAATGGAGATTTCCAGTTGCTGAGAACACACAGCAAGGTGGTGAAATTCAGAACACCGTTTCAGTTTTAATATAGGGACATGGCAGGATGACAGATAGGAAACACAGTTTCTAAACAACAACATGCACACATTTTGAAGATAAGGTAATCAACTTGAGTACTCATGAATTTACTGAAAAACCAATCAAAGTACTAAAGAAAGCTTTTTCATTCTTGCCAAAGTGAGCAGGTCTCATCAACACTGTGTCAGATTTTAAATTGCATGTAGACAAATTAAATTTGAAGTTTTTATTAAATGATGACATTATAGGCAGACAGATTTAAAGATGCATTTAAAATAATGGTTTGCTATCATTTTAGTGATCACTACAATGTTGAATTGCTAAATAATGCGACCAGAAGTTCACAAGACGAGAATGCAGAGGACTACGTGTTCAAACACCCAGACTTGTGCCCCCTTCTGGACACATGTTAGCACTTGTTCCTGTGCCCACACAGATCAGGAGATTCAATGTTCAACATTGCTCAAACAAGTAGTCCTCAGCATTATTATCTTGCAACCTTTTGGTGGTGTTATTTAACTATTCGATATTGTAGCAATTGCTAAAACAATAGTAAACCAAATAGTACATGTAATCCACTACTGCTTCCAATATTAAATGCTTTTCAGACATTATGTGAGGATGAAATCAGAGAATTATTAACTAAGCTATCAAAATCTAAGAAGTATAATTTATCTGTTGAAGAAAAAAATACTTTCTTTTCATTTCAAACTATGGCAGATGTTAGGTTCAAGAAGAATGATAAAAGTGGGGTACGATTATTATGGATATAAAAGAATGATAAAAGTGGGGTACGATTATTACGGATATGGAAGTGTAAGTTGAAAAAATTACATGCATGCTCTCAGATGATAATAATTTTGTTATGGTAAGTAGAAAAGAAATTGATAGGGCATATCAATATCTGGACTTGGTGTTTTTAGACCTTTTGCACAATAATGATATTGATTTGAGGGTTTCCTTGACTGAGTACTTTTTGCTTAACATAAATTACATAAAAAACACATAAATCCATTTTTCATCCAATTGTTTTTACAGGCGGATCTGTCACAGAAAATATTTCAGTCTGTTTGGATGCTAAATTGAATGGGATGACACAGAAGACAAGCTCTGGGATTCATTAACAATCGTGTAGGCTTTGTGAAAACTCTGCAAGATTACAATGTAATAAGAGGTAGTGCGCATTGAATATGCATGCTACTGATTGCACTTACTTGTTTCCAAGCATCATTTTCTGGCCAGCAACAGTTTGGCAGCCATGAAATGCTGCTGTGAATCATAAGCAAACAATATAAACAAAACTCCTTGCCTGTAGGCAAACGTATTATGCTCACATGTGCAGTCAACTTACATGAAGTAAGGGCACGTGAATTATAAGAATGTAGATGCAGGGGATGTGAAACTGGGAGAATGTACACAGAATACAGCGTTAATAATGAAGAGATAAGTATCGAGGGGAAGGTAAATAAAAAAATATACTCAATGTATTCAAATGTCATGATGTCACAAAGAGACGTTTTCAATAGAAATGTGTCCATATTGATGGTAATAAATAATCCTATTTCCAATTTTGTACCCTTAAACATAACTTAAAACAGACATGCTAATAATGTGAGAGTGACACTATGCAATACTGCAAAAAAGAGGAATAAATGTGATATTAAAGCTGATAACATGCCAACTTAAGATAATCAGTTAGCAAGGACAATAGTTACATTATGGGTTATTTGCATACAATGCAGTTATTGAATGTGAAATCTAGGTTTACTATCAGAATTCTGAAATGCATGCAGTCGAGTAATGACTTACTCAAAAAAATAACACTGAAAATAAAAACATCGTCTATGCAAAATAATGAAAGCGGTAATGTCAACACGTCCCTATTCAACATAGTAGACATTACTCAGAGTAACTTGTCTTCCAGTCATTTCCAACTAACATTTTACAGATGGGCAAGTCTCACAGGACCCCCACACCCCCCTGCTAATTATATATACAAACTCTGAGATTGCACTACAGTGAGAAAAATGTGTACATTTCCTGTGCCCCATTGTACCGTGATCTCCAAGCAGAACGTCAACCTCACAATAGCAAATACACACTAGCATTCATGTTGTGGAGTCGACCATTTTTGGTTTGGCTTACCGTGTACTGGAAAATAGCCTTTTCACCATCCCAGTTCACATGAATGCCATCCAAAATTTTGATAGTAAACCAATATGCAGGGGATGTACATGTGATAACTGATTGCAGTGTCCAAACACAGGCCCAGTCCCAGTGTATGAAGTGATCTAACATCTTGCCATACTGGAAGACATGTTATGTAAGTCCTCATGTCCAATAAAGCTCTACAAAGCTAGGGTGTTTGGGCTTGAGTAGACTGGGAACACTACTCAAGCCCAAACACCCTAGCCCAAAAGTTCCTGGAATTCATAAACTCAAATGCCATGGAACAACTAGTCACCATCCCCACAAGAGGAGAAAACATACTTGATCTCATCATCACGAACATGGGAGCACAATGTTGAACACCGGAAGTATACCCCTCACTGGTGAGATCAGATCACAAACTAATCTCGCTGGAGGTCCTCAACCCACCCCCACCTGAAATAAAAAAGACCACGGTAAAAAACTTCTCGAAAGCCGACTTCACACTTCTAAAGACTAGTGTGGTCTCCTTTAAGGCCCCGAGCCATGGAAAACAGTACTCAAGCCGCTGAATCACTTACAAATGCCTTCTACCAGCACCTGCAGGACTGCATGGATAAGGCAATCCCAAGCAAAACAAAGACTCTTTGTACCAAAGGCAAGCGTCCAGTCTGGTGGACCCCAGCCATAAACAAACTCTACAACAAAAGGAGGAAGCTACTACAAGATAGAGCAAAATCCTTAAAAGGTAAGACACCCTTGATCACTATAAGTAAAAACTAAGAGCTCTCATAAAATCATCCAAAGCAAATTTTGAGAGAAAAATAGCTAAAGACTCAAAAGACAATCATAAGGCCTTCTTTAGCTATGTTAGAAACCTGGGAGGAAACTCCCAGATATGCTCAGAACTAGTTCAAAATGATGTGAAGATTACTGATCCTACAGACATTGCCAACATACTGGCAGACAGGTTCAGTGCAAACTTCTCCCCAAAAAAGGAGAGATATCTATACCAAGCGATTGCAGCCCCCAAACATCTCCAACGCCCAAGTGAGAACTGCTCTCTCCAAAGCAAAAAACACAGCATCCATGGGACCTGATGGTGTCCCCGGCTGTGTGCTCCACGAACTCAACGAGGAATTAAACCCACAGCTAGGACAGCTGTTTAATCATAGTCTTACCTCTGGATACGTACCCAGGGAGTGGCGCACTGCAACTGTGGTCCCACTTCACAAAGGCGGTGCCTCCACCGACCCTGGAAATTACCAGCCCATTAGCTTGACAAGCCTTATCTGCAAAGCCATGGAGAGGATCATAATGGACCTCATAAATAAAGACATAGGAAATTTGCAGACTTTGGATCCATCCCAGTTTGGCTTTGTCAAAGGCAGATCATGCCTTCTAAACTTGGTTGACTTTTTGAAACAGTCACCAAAGCCATTGATGAGGGAAAGGCAGTCCATACAGCCTACCTCGATCTGGCGAAGGCCTTCGATACAATACCCCACTCGGGTATCATTGAAAAACTCATCAGCTTAAATGTTAACCCATACATCACAAGATGGGTTGCAAACTGGCTGAGTGACAGAACCCACAGGGTCAGAGTTGCTGGCACCATGTCAGACTCAAAGCCTGTCACAAGTGGTGTACCACAGGGCTCAGTCCTGGGCCCACTCTTGTTTGGCATCTACTTTTCCAAGTACAAGCAAACACAGGAGGGTTATGGCTGACAAAGTTTGCAGATGACTGCAAACTGGGCCATAGTAGAAAACACATCTGACACAGATATCCTTCAGAAGGGTCTCACAGAAATGGATAACTGGTGCCAGAGCCATGGCCTAAAGTTAAATGCCAAAAATGCATAGTCATACCCTTCGGGAAAAACAAGGTTACCCCTAGCTACCAAATAGGTGGCAATCCACTGAGTACAGAAGAAGTTATCAGGGACCTGGGGACCCAGGTTGATAGTAGTCTGTCATTCGACACCCATGTAGCTAAAGTAGTTAGGAAGACCTTCTACATTGCCCACCTTATCATGAAGGGATTCTCATCTAGATCAAGGGAGGTCATAGTTTCCCTATACTCATCACTCATCAGACCAATGATTGAGTACAATGCCCCATTCGGAATGTATCTGACCCGACACTTGCAGCAGCTGGAGAGGCCACAAAAGTTCCTCACCAAAAGGATAAAGGGTCTCAAACATCTGTCCTATGCTGCCCGACTGAAAGAACTCCAGCTCTATTCAGTCGCTTACCGCTTGCTCAGAGGTGACCTTTGCCTAACATACAAGGCCATGTCAAACCCAGATTTGATGAATATGCTTCACCTCAAAAAATTTAGATCCATCAGAGCCACAAGGGCGAGACTTAAACCTCGACACGGCTATTAATAGGACGTGCTGGAGGGATAGATTCATCACCCAAAGACTCCCTATGCTGTGGAATAAAATCCTGGTATATGTGAGGCAGAGCACCTCGCTGGCCTTGTTCAAGAGAAATCTTGACCAATGGATGGGAGATCGCAGATATACCCCAGGGATTACCTCAGTGTCACTGCTCAACAGAGGCACAGCAAAATAATGGGTATAGTTCCCCATACTAAAGGGGTAGCGTAAGCCACAAAACTATGGGCTAGGCTTGTAAATGCCCTCGGGCAGATAGCCTAGTATGAACCTATGAACCTATAAATGTTTGGAGGAAGACATACAATACAGTGCATTGTTATTTGTAACTTAAGCAATGCCTGTGAACAATCACTGACATACGTAACATCTGCATCTTGCCAGACTCAAACACATGCCAGGACACATATCAGAAAGATGCGTATCAAACTGTGACACCACAGAAATAGCTTACTGTGTGTGTCATGATGAATACACTTGAAGGGTTTATAACACGTCCATATTATAATGGGTATAGATCCTCTACTGTGGAGGATGATGCTTTAAAAATGTTGCCTTCTGTGCAATAAATACTTCTTCTGCCTAAGTCACTCTTATCTGACATGGTTATGTGACAGAGAGATGTTACCAGATTCAAACCCCTGCCTATTATACTATACACTCTACGGAGCTGTGTACAGACTGTATCTGACACATGACATAGCAATGCATTTTTTTACAAATAAAGTAAATGAACATGTGAACTAATAAAGTACAGTTTAGGATAATGTGTACAATATGATTTGGTCAGAATGATGACAAGGAGGTAACTGTGTTAATGGCCACATAACTGTGAACAGTGCAGTATCAATGTTTGTCAGCCGAGGACACTGTTCCTGTTGTTTTGTACAACAACATAGTCCCAGATTTAAAACACATTGTATCTGTGCAGATATGCTACACAAGTCACTACTGAATGCAATTAATGGGGGAGCACTCCACCACGACATTCACAGAACTGTTTCCCTGGCAAGATATTACAAAATGACTTTATATTTCTTTCTCAAGAGTAAAAAGTGAGAATAATAACTTCATAGAAAGTTGCCCTTTGCTAGAATTGAACAACAATCTATGCAAGTCCACTGACTACCAACGCGTATGAATCACATGTGCCACAGCAGAAGTCTTAACAAAACTGTGAGACTCCACCTATGTGAAATCATTACATCATATGATTGTGTTGCAATTTATGTGAGATAAAAGGACTGGGGGGAGATGTTTCCCACTGTAATTATATACATTGTAACATTTGCGGATGTCATTCATGCATAACAGCATTAGGACACGCAATGCTTACAGTCAAGTAAAGTGGATTTTGAACACTTGACTAAAAGCTACATGACATTGAGAAGATAGAATGTGCCACATTGGCACTGGTGCTACAACTGTGAGATATTTTGGTCTTTGAAGTTGTGACATCATGTTATTGCTGAAAGGGGTATGTGTGCCTGTATTTTC
Source organism: Protopterus annectens (assembly GCF_019279795.1). NCBI lineage: Eukaryota > Metazoa > Chordata > Ceratodontiformes > Protopteridae > Protopterus > Protopterus annectens. The sequence continues at coordinate 240,914,310 of NC_056732.1, read as the reverse complement.
TTTAAAAGACAGTTGCTATATGTGTCTTTCTCTCACGGCATTGTCTGCTGCTAGGTATGCCCAAATACATGCGATGTGTAATGCAGTTGTCACTGTGACAGAAAATGGCAATCATACTCAATGTGTGAATAATCACAGATTCATGCACGACTTACTAAGGCAACAGCATGCAGAACATTGTCTGATGTCCTCATGCAACAGGAAAAGCATTACTATTTATCATGGGAAAGCCAGATATCATCCCATGGCATCATCATTATCCAATAAAACATTTCTGTATGAAAATGAGCGGAAATCATTCTAATAGGAAACCCCAGCTGTACATGTATACAGCAGACAGCTGGCTGAGAACATTGTTACCTACCTGTGCATTCACAGACATGCTGATGGAAGCGAGTCTAAGTACTAATGACTGGAATTGAACACACTACCTAAGATCACAAGGTACTGAACACTGCCTGAATTGCATGCGCCAGACAAGATTTTATTTTACAATTGTGACAGTGCACATTTGAATGGATGGGATCACCATTCTTTCATACACTGATGTTCTTCTAAAAATCTATGAAGATGGTTGAAATGCTCAGTAACACTACACAGCTACATGCATTAGAAGCCTTCTTTACACAGCTTAACAGACAAACACACAGTGACACTAGTCAGTCATTGCTGGATTCAAACCTCCTCTCTCTGTACTTATGCTGTCTAGAGAACACAGTATAAAACAACCAGAACCACAGGATAACTCATATGAGCACTCTGATGTAGTTCATTTTTGATCACATGATATAAGCATTGTGTTTCCAAAAGTGTTTATTGCCTGGTGATAATACAAATTTATAGGGGAATCTTCTGCCAGTGAAGATACTTCTCATAAGTGGAAGTTAGCATAAGGTGTGTTGTCACTGATACAATTGTAAATGATGGGCCACACAGTCATATTAGTTAAACAATGTTGAATTCAAACCCACTACCTATTTACACAATCAGGTGTCACTGAAGAAAGCAGGATTGTACAGGCACAGTGTGCACCTTTGACATGTTGACCTCATCAGTGTTATGCAGAGAAGATGTTTGTAGTGAAAGTATGATAGGGGAATGGGGGCATCCTCCCCCATTTTAAAATCTTACGGAGTGGAAGTTGATACACCATATCTGTTCAGATTGTTATATGTACCTGACATTGAAACCATACACAAGTTTCTCTACCTATCTAGTTATACAATCTAGAGAACACAGAATTGGTTGCTTGCGTCACAGGAAAAATCTGAGTTGTAAGGGCACAATATGCACTTTTGATATGATGACCTCATCACTGTGATGCAGAGAAGATGTCTGTGGTGAAAGTAGGATAAGGGAATGGGGGCGTCCTCTCCCATGTTAAAATCTTCCCCTAATTGGAAGTTCTTACAGCATGTCTGTTCAGGAAGCTATACATACTTGACATTGAAGCCATAACCACAAGCTCCCTATAGTGAGATTTGAACCTCCTACCTAGCTAATAATCTAGAGAACACACTGTTAGTCCCAAGTGCCACAGAAGAAGTATGACTCATATGGAGAGAGAATGGACTTTCTTTTGACATAATGACCTCAGGCATTACTAACCTGTCACTAGACCCCCCCCCAACACACAAGTTCACTATTTGAGAATCAAACCTGCTACCTATCTAGGTTACACAATTCAGAGAATACACCACAGGAGAGGTCTGCTTTTAATAATATGGGAATGCACACTTGTACTTAGTAAAACTTCACTGTTTTGAACAACAGGTACTGTGCATCACAGGTTTGGGGACACATACATGTGTGTGTGAACAGGCCAACACAATGGCACTGTGCTGTTCCCATGTAATGACATACTCCTCTGCTAAGATTTCTATACTGTCATTCATGTACATTGTGTTACTGTTAGGGACATGCACCTGTTTCACAGTATGGGATGCCAATGACAATCATAATTGTAAACCAGTGGATTATCAATCAAGCATTCCTGCCAGTTTATTCCAAGATAATTGCATAGATATATTAAACATTTATAGTGTCACTGTCACTTGTCTTGTCTCCTTCTTTCACAATGTGCATTGACAATATAAGCAGAAACTTCCTATATATGACAGTGCACTTCAGAATAACAGTGATAAATTAGGTGTGAAAAGGTTACTCACCATAGCAACACAGTTGCAAGTGTAACCTTTGGAGTACAGATATACAGTAACAGACTGACCTAAATGAGTTAGCTTCACTCCAAAATCCAGATACCTTGTTTTCAAAATCCAGTAAAGTCAAACAGGTGTTGGGAGAGTGGTCTAATGGTTAAGGTGTTTGCCTTACAAACACAAGGTGCAGGGTTTGAGTTTCACAAGGGATAATTGGCTAGGCTTAAAATGGCTCACAAGGCAGTTAGCTTAGTACTAATCTATGAACCTATGAACAACTTAAGCAAAGAGTTACTTGCAATTTATTTTACTCACTGCCTGAAGAGCAGCACTTCCAAGTTCAGCTGCGCTACTTATGGCAAACTATTAGAGCATGCTTAATCATATTTTGAGGTGTTGAACTTAGAATGGAAATCAGAAGTAGTCTATGGTGCTCTTTGCTGACTTTCATATACAACCATGTCTGCATCTGATGGAATACAGAACAGACACGTGTTATGGTCATGTTTCAGGTGTCATTATTTACACATTTGTCATGACAGTTGCAGTTCTTCAGTCCTTATATGTATGCTACATGGTTATGATGACACACCTGAGGGACCAAACATGTAATTGCTGGTAGGAACATGTCTTATGCAAACAGTTTTGAATTAAGGAGATTTATTTGATGACACAGAAGGGGTGGGAAGAGGTGGACCATTGATGACAGGAATACACATACAGACAAAATAAGAGATTACTCTATGGTTCATTTCTGCACATATTTGTGGTTTGTTACTGATTACTTTATCATCCTAATTATTCTGGCACAATCTGTACAAGACAGGCTTCACAGTAGGGAGCAGCACATTATATAGCAGCAGAATGATGGGGTGTTAAGAAGGTGTAGCCAGCAGTTACACTCATAAGAGTCATACTGAACATTCAAAAACACTTTCACATACATCAAGATTCGAACCTGACAGTATTCCGAGAAAAATGTACAGACTTTAGTTTATCTAAATACACCACTTCGTAACTCCTACTCCACAAAGTTCTAAAAATGACAACAGATTGCAGAAATAGAGAATGCATGTATTGCTTCCTGGATTAGAACCCTTTAAAGTATGCAAAAATCTGTCTGTAAATCTGAGCATTCTCATGACACCACAAATAAACTCCTACTCCACATACTCTGAATTACACAATTGAAGGGCAGTGACAACTTACTGTAACAGAAGAGGTGAAGAGAAAGAGAAAGACAAGACATAAGCAGGCTAAAGGGGAGGCTTACTAAGTCTCTGTGCTGCAGATGGAATGAAATGAAATGTTATAAATGAAGATAAATACAGGCGTTTGCAGTTAACCATACGATAGGAATATAAAATGTCATTAAATAATAGTTTGACCTACGACTGCAATGGAATCCATGATACTATGCAAAACACATCAGTCTACAGACAGGAGAATTAGCTCAACATGCCACAGAGGAACTTCCTGCTTATTACATCCAGCAGCCTAAGAAGTCTTACAGTAACCATTTCACAGTACTGTCTTTAGTCTTCCTTTAATCTGTATTCCCATAGTGCAGCAGATGTAAAACATAATGCATGAAAGTAACTGGTCTACTGTTTCTGAAATTAAAATCTTCATTTTTTTGGCCATAGGACCTGAAATGCCATTCACTGTCAATCAGCAATGGTGTGCAATGTCTACATGTGTGTTGTGTGTGATTTTTTTATTGACCAAATTTAAACGTGAAAAAGAGGTTAATAAGACATTGGAGAAAATTGGAGTGGCAAGCAGAGGGCAGGATACGGAGGAAAGAATACAGGAATTTGCAGGAGAGTGGTGGGACAGCACCATAGCTATCCCTTTCTTCACAACACAAATGTAGTGTTGTGCACACAATTTCATGAGTTTGGAGAATCACCACAACAGGGATGGGTGACAGAATAATGTTGTATAGTCAATTTGACCAAATCAAGTGTGTCAAGATAAAGTGGAGCTCTATGTATGAGACATAATTTCTATTTTTATTTTATATATTTTATTGTGGGACAGGTATCTTTTTTTTTTTGCAGAGAGAGGAATGTTGGGGAAGGTACTTAGGAATGATGATCAGATAGGTGGGTAAGTTAAGTAGCTAGTGCAGACATACAAGACAGAAAGGAATGCTGATGGACACAAAGGGTTGGGGGACACTGTGATTGGGGATCGGTAGGGGGTGCATCCACAACCAGCCTGAGAACAGTGAGAATCTATTCCTCACCCTCAGAACTGTCAGCACTGTTTCCTGTTCCAGTTACCTAGGTCAGTGCCAGATGTGGCATAATTCTTAAAATACAATGCAGGACCTTTTCAACCCTGGTGATTCAGGCACTGATGCCCCTCTCCATAATACCCTCATCCAGCTCCATCAGATCCTGATGGATGACAAAATCACCACCTCCACTTCTACTGCTTCAGGAGGGTACCACTAAGCCAGCAGCCAGGACAGAGCTACATGATGCAAGTAGAGCAGGTAGGCAGGAGTTATGGAGGCAACACTGAGATGTTGTGACTCAGATGTGCTGGGTGTCTGTGCTGCCTGTGGTGGTGTGTCACCACAGCTACCTGTGGAGGTATGGTGGGCTGAACCCCAGTGGTTGTTCTACTTCCCTGTGCAGATGGTTAGTTTGTTTTCAGCAATGTATTAAAAAATATGGAGAGATGGGGGGACAAAAAAGAGAGAATTAGATCAATGTCATGTCGCATTATTCAATTATTTCAATACATTGAAACAATATTTGAAATACATAAGTACACCTTGACGAAATCTAGAAATGATGGGAAGGCATTAATGTGTCATAAAAATCAACCAATCAATCACAATAGTATGATATGACTAATATAAACGTATTTCACTAAGCCATATCAGATATCGGCTTTCTAATGTAATAAGTGCATTTGCAAATATTGAACTGTTAATGTCATAATGTATTGAAGTTAAAATATCTTAGAATTTGCAGCCTGTAAAAAATTGGAAATTTGTTTCTGGATGTTAAATCTACAAATAATTAATCTGATGTACTCATTGCCCAGTGCAATAACCAAGAGCTATTGGAGCAGGCATGTAGGCTTGATATTAAAGTTAAGGCACTGATATACAGTGATGGACTGAGAATACTTCTGCATCTTGCAATCAAAACAGATGCATACTTACCTTATCCCTCTCTGAGGTGCGTTAGTCTTTCCTGATGTGCCTCATGGTTTTCTGCTATCTCTGCTGCAGATGTACAGTAGAAAAAGAAAAAAATATACCAAAGCATAATGAATAACTGTGTTGACTGGCTAATTAATGCCATGTCATAGACAGTTTATGGGTCAGTATACTTACACAGCTGAGGCATACCCCTCAACCTCTTAGAGCAAGAAATCTGGGCAAACCCATAAATATTTGGGGGCAAAAGACCAAAAATAGGGACACTTTTTAAATATTTCTCTTACAAAAGTAGAAAAGTGACAGAATAACAGGTTTTGCATTAGCATGATTTTTTTCTAGGGCGTGAAGTCTGAAACTCAAATGTCTGTAATTATTTTCTGACTTCAACCCTCAATGATTTGCCAGAATAAAACAATTTTATGAGAAATGGAGCAAAAACATGAGACAAAAATCTGGACATTCTGAGAAAATCTGTACAGTTGAGAGATATGAACTGTGGAGTCTTTGGAGTCTTAAATTCACCCTGCCATTAACTAAGAAGGTCCCTTTTGCACCACTTCATGTCACTGTAGTGATGATGACCTTGCTCCCCAGTGCTTGGGATGCCATTTGCACCACAGACAGCCTTGGCCAAGCTATTCCAAGCTTCAGTCTTATACTAAGACCCATTATATTCACTCTGCAGTAGCCTCTGGCTTTAGTGCTTCATGAGGAGTGCCAGAAAAATCCTGGACTCCACAACACCCCATCTTTGTGCTCTAAATGGAACACCATCCCTGCTGTCATCAGTCATGTCTGTAGCAGTCAAGCTAGAAATATAGGTCTGAATTGGTACCCAATTCACATCTCGCATGTGACAGCCTGTGTGTAGAGATGCACAGCCTTGCCAACTGCATTTGTGCAATTGAAAACATAACAATGGCTTGCCGGACACAATGGCAATGAGCACGTCAAGAGGAACAGCAGGTGTTAAAAATGGCAGTGAGATTTGGTCATATGTATGGCTCAAACTCTTGAGACATGTTCTCTTGTTAAAACTTAATATGCTTTATGGTGTTGGCTATAATCATGGTTTGTTTGAGGAAAAATTATATGACTTGTGACATATTGGGAGTTAGACACTGGTATGATTGATTAGTACTACCTGCAAATTGAACCCAAGAGAAAAAAAAGATAGAATGTTGAACTTTTCCTATTAACTGTCACTGCCACAGAAGAACTTTCCTGTTACTATCATACAAGAGGTATAGTAATTTAGCACTTGTTTGTTTGTCTTTCGGCTTTTCCCGGTTAGGGGTCGCCACAGCGGAACTCCGGTTCGCTAATGATTGGCAGTAGATTTTCACGAATGCCGAGGTGCCAGCTCGAAGCCCAACCTTCAATGAAGGCACGGCCATTTACGCATATCTTTTGAACGCCCATCCAACCGCGGGGAGGACATACAGACTCCACACGGCACTCCCTGCACTTCAGCCGAGAATCGAACGGGAGAACCTCTTGCTGTGAGGCAACAACGCTACCACTGCACCACCACGGATTTAACAGTAAATGTAGAAATACTTGAGATGTCTGTATGTCTGTAACTTTACTTAGGAATGGGACTGCATTTATATGTTTGTGTTTATGCTTGTAAATATATCTCAGATGCATGCAGTTGCATGACCTGAGTAAGACATGATGGGTTAGGTGACATCCATACATACTTCATAACACATGCTGTCATAAACCCATACTTATGTGAGAATTCTACAATTATAACAAAAATATTGTGCACATCATACTTATGTATGTGCATTCTACATTAAATATTATCATTGTCATGTTTAGTAAAATTTACACACATTATATTGGGCATCTATAGCATGCATAAATATTACATTTCTTGCAATAAACAGACATATAATGCTCATATCCATTTAATGTGACATTCCTAATCAAAATGCTGTACTGTGAAAAATGGCATTCTGACCCCCTCTGTAAAAGTATCTGCCAACTGAATTCAGACTCTACATCAGCTGTCTTCATTGTTTAAGATCACTGCACTTACACCTTGTGCCACAGGGAAAGTAACCTGACAGGTGAAATGTATTCCCTGAGTACTATCCAGAGTGCTGACAGCTGTGCACCAGCACCAGGCTTGTTTCCGCTAAAGAAGGCAGACTTGGTTAAAGTTTAAACATTTTTTTCCTTAGGGTGTTTAAGCAATACTGAGTAGAGCTCAAATGCAAAAAGTATTAGAAAAAATATGAGAGAGGAAAAAGCTGACAGTTAAACAAATTTGATCACTGGGTATATCTTACAATGACCAGAGCAAGAAGTGCATTTGAGGGGCACATTCATCCTTCTCACATCTCCTTGCACCATCATAAACTTAATTTCTGGCACACATTATCAGAATTATAGTTAATGCCAAATAATGTGAAAGCGGACAGGCAACAGTTCACATGCTGTTAGGAATACTCAGAATAGCTGAGTTTTACACAACACAGTGATCTAACAAAATGTATGTAGATATATATTCAGAATCCCATCTGTAAAATTATCAGTTAACTGTATTTGAACTGTGGATCACCTGTCTTGTTTCTCTAAAGACACTTCACTTATATCTTATGCCACAAAGACATTACCTGATGGTGCAATTTCTTCAGAGTACTATCCAGAGTGCCGACAGCCTCATTGGAGCTACTGAAGGCAGACCAAATTAAATGATTCACTTTTTTCCTTAGGAAGTCAGCTGTGGTTGTGACCTGCTGGCTGGAGTGCAAATGCAAAAGGCAGTAGAAAACAGAACAATAAAATGGACCAAATTAATACAATGAATGGATATATGTAGCAAGGAGCAAAGTTGTTAAAGCATTAGCATGACACATTCATCTTTTTTACATCTACTTGCACCATCACAGGTAGCATTTAGGATGCACATAACCAGGATTTTCAAGAGGGCACACAGAGAATGACAGGAGGTAATTCTTGCCACAATATATACAATTACTCATGACATCAAAGTTTGCAATAATTGTTAATAGTCAGTACAGTTCCAGTCCCCCCCCCCCCATCACCACCACAACACACACAGAAGCATAGCTGCTCAGGGGAAGAATTGAATAATAGCTCTTGCTAATGACTGGCTCTTTAGTTGGCTGTGGTGATGCAGCAGCTAAATTTATTGTCTCACAGCAAGAGATTCTCTGGTTCAATTCTTGGCTGGAGTGCCTTCTGTGTGGAGTCTACATGTCCTCCCTGTGGTCAAGTGAGTTTTAATGACAGGTAGGTGTGTGTGCTTTCTGTGAAGGCTGGGCACCAGGCTGGCAACACAAAAACTCCACTGCCAATCAATCTGCGGACCGGTGATCCACTGTGGTGACCCCTAATAGCAGAAGCCAAAAGACAGTGCTAATGATTGGCTCTTTAAAGACACATAACCTCTGTTCTCCCCAGGATTCCAGGAGATTTCAAATAGCTTTAAGTTACTTTCACACCTATTGTCACTAAAGCTCTCCCCACCAGCAGATACACAGGAAAATAGCTGCTCAGGGCTTGGAAGATTGCCCTTTCCACCCATTCTTAAGTAATCAATTTCCCCATCTTTCAGCATAACATTATCTCTGTTCTGCTAGGCGGTTTTGCAGCCTACAAAAAATATTTTTCAATGCAGACAGTATATAACAATGGCACTAGGCTTACAAGATTGCCCTTTCCACCCAATCTCAAAAGTCGTTGGTTTCTCCATTTTTATTTTGCAATAAATTATCCCTGTTCTGCTAGGAGGATTTGCAGCCTGCAAAAATATTTTTCAGTGCAGACAGTGTATAAGACTGCCACTCAGTAAGCTGCTAAAACCATCTGTACCACTGAACTTGCAGCCAGTGCTACTGCTAAAGTAAAAAGACACTTCACATTAATGTACTTCAGGTTTGTTAAAGCCATTTTACTTCAATACATATGGCTTTCATACCCATGAGCCACGTTTTAAAACTTTCTCTGCTCCACTGTCCTGTTGAGTTACTCACATTAGTTTAGCAAAACCACTGCTGTTTAAGCCTTTCCTTACCCCCTTTGTTACTGATTGCCTTTCTTGGGCTAATAACCCCATCTGTGAGCATTCTGTTACATCTCTGTAACTACATTGTAAAACTTATCTAGCAGTTAATTGATAAAACTTACTGTTTATGATACTCAGAAACACATCTGACTCAAGTCTGTACCCTTTTTATTTATTTTCCTATTTTGTCTTGCTTTACTTAACCAGGGAGTTAACAGAATAATTGATCTTGCTAATGACTGGCTCTTTGAAGACACATAACCTCTGTACTCCCTAGGATTCCAGAAGAATTCAAACAGTTTAGTGTCAGTACAGTTTCCTTCTCTACCCCAAACACAATAACATTGCTGCTCAGGGTCTTGCTTACCACTGTGTAGTTCAAATCCTTACAACAAAGTGTATTTGTATTTGCTGCTTGTAAAAACGTATTTACATTTGCGAAGCTCACATTTGTTCATACACTACACTCAGATCTCATATCATATCAGTATCTCAGATGTACTTACTGTGAATACTGGTGTCTATTCACTGATACTTAAGTTAAGGCTTGTATTGCTGTTGTAAAGTTACTTGTACAGGCCTGCTTACAGTGCTGTTAAGGATCACATTACTGTTGAAGTTACTCGTACAGACATGGTTACAATGGTATTTCAGATCATTACAACACATTGAATATTGCTGCTTCAAATCACTTTATCCAACAGATGTAGCTCAAATGTGCTGATTTGTAAATGCTGTTATTGTATTGCGGGTTCTACAGCATAAGATAGCATTTTTGTGAATCAGGTGATAGACTAATCTGCAGCTGGAAAGCTCAAAAGCTATTCTGCTATTGACATGAAATTGCCTTTATGTTAGTAGAAATGATTTAAAGAGTAACTTTTCTGGGTATAAGCTGCACTTTGTATTCAAAGTTAATGCTTTTCTGTATGGAACTTGCCTAAACATGCTATTGTGAGTATTACTATCTCCTCTCTCAGTCTCATAACTTTCCTTTTTGCTGTTGTTTTTCTAAGATTGTCTGAATTCCTTCCCGAATAGTGAAACAATACAACTAATTCTATCAATCTGGTGTCAGTTAATCACCATGAAACAGGGTAATTTGCAATGTTAATTTAAATGTTTAAACTTTCTCTGTTCCCCTGTGATATTGGGTTACTCACATTATTTTAGCAAAACCACTCACACTGCTATTCACCTTCCCTTACCTCCATTGTCACTGATTGTTTTTCTTGGGCTAATACCTCCATCTGTGAAAGGTTCTAACCTGCTCCACTCACACTTGCCATGCTTGGTCTCATTACACTCCCTACCCTATACCCAATTTCCACCCACTCCCCCTTTTCTAAATTTATACTCAAAATATGCCCTTCCTTTCATCATTCCTATCCCCTCCTCTTTCTACTAGCCTCACCAATCCCTGCTACTACATTATTCAGTAGCATTCACACAAACCCTTTACAATCTTATATCACCTTCCCTCCACATTTATTCTTTTCTGCTTCCTCACTTAATTTTATCTTTTCTATTTTACTAACTTTACAATCTATATGTTATTTTCATTTTCCCCTTGTACAATATTCACTTCTTCCTTCTCAGCAAGTCCTTCTTCACTATTACCCTTTCTTGCGTAATATTGACAGAAAACATAATATCAATAAATGTTTTATTATAAGTATCACTCACTTAATCATTCTCCTAATAGCGCCTTTAATTCACAGTTTCCCCCAACCATGCTGCAGCATGTTCTACATTTCTCTGACTATGCTCTATTAAAATCTTAATCTTTCTATATATCCATAATAATGGACCACCCTGCCTGGAATCTCCAACAAGCCATTTCTACTCTCATCTATTTTCCCCCTCATCTGCCTCCCTTCTCCTTTAACACCTTTTTCTTTTCATTCAACTATAATTGCCTCTTAACTACTCCGTAGTCCTCTCTATCAACCATGTTATCTTTTTGCATCTTCATATATCTACTATTTATTTTATGTCACCTTACTACCTATCATGGTACTCCCATACTTTATTAACATTCACACACCACTGGCCACCATATCATGATAAATCCTATTTCATATATCTTTCCTCAAATATATTTAATGTCTAACCTATTCACCTTTGCAAACACAAACATTTAAGCATTCATTTCACATTGACATAACCTGGAATAAATTCAAATACTTTACAAAAAAAAAAGAAAATAACCCTAATCATATCTTCTCTAAGATCACTGTTTGTGGTGACATTCATCTCAATCCCAGCCCCTCAGCCTCATCCATTCCACCATCCTCTGCCTCTAACTCCTCTATAACACCCATAAAACTCTTCCTTACTTCCATTAACATTTGTAGTATTCTAAAAGTTACAGACCTGCAGACATGGCTCTTCAATACTCACCAAATATTACTGTCATTTCCGAAACATGGCTAAAACCCTCATGTAAGAGATTCTGAAATTCTGTCTCCTGGCTACAGTGTTATTCAATGCGCTAGACTACTCAAAAAAGGGGGAGGCATTGCAATTGTATACAAAAGCTATCTAAGTCTCTCAGCCCTCAAAACTAACACACCGATCTTTCAAAAATGCAGAAACATCTTATCTCTCTTCTCAGTGTTAATAAACGTAAAAAAGCTTTGTATAGTTGCCCTCTACATGCAACCAGGTAATAATATTATCTTATTAGAAGAAATTATTTGCTGGATAACTACAAATATTACTATTGAAACTATTATCTTAGGCAACGTTAACATTAACTGGTTATCTGTAATATCTAACACACCAACTTCTAGTCTTAACTTGTATGGGATCAAACAACTGATCTCTTCCCCTAATCTACTCAATAAAACAAATCATAAAAATTCTGTACTTGAATGGATACTTGTCGTCAGCCTATATTCAACAATAGAAAAGTCACTCACCAGCTAAAAAAACAACAATGCAGAGCAATTTGAAATCTTTCTAACTTTCATCCTGATACATTGAATAATCTACTAAAATCCTTCAGCTGGTCTGCACTGAAATCCTGACCTCAAGATGAAGCTGTCAACTAATTCAACAATATGTTCCTGAATACTTTAAATTTCCTTGCCCCTACTAGAAATACAAATGTTAAAAATAATCAAACCTCCTGGCTGTCTCATTCTACAAGAATTGTCATGCAAAAACATTACAAAGCACAGAAACAATGGCATAAAGATAAAACCTCTGAAACCTTACATCTATACAAGGAGTTGCACAACCTCACTGAGAAGCAAATTCGCCTAGATAAAAAAAATACTCTGACTCACCAGGTAATCATAAAAAATGCAAAGAAATTCTGGAGCTCGGTTAAGAAATTTTCCACATTACTCTCCTTCTTCACCAAACCCCTAGCCAGAGTTATCCCACTCAGAAACAGCTACCAAAGTTAACACCTTCTTCATCAACATCATAGCCTCTCTTAACTCCAGCTCTCCCCAACCATTTAATCAGCCTCAAAACTCTACTAGTCCTCACATCCATGCCTTGACTGCAACCTGTCTCCACATCATACGTTAATGGTTAATCAAGAAACTTAAACCCTGTTCTCCTTCTGCTGATGATCTCCTTGCTGAGTACCTTAGGATCACTGCAGACTGTATAGCATACACAGTCTTAATTCTGATTTACAGGTCTATTCAAGACTCTCATCTCCCTGCCCTGTGGAAAAAAATCTTCATTATTCCCCTCTATAAAGGAAGTAACTCCTCTAAAAACTCTAACTTTAGACCAACTGCCATCTTATGCCCCCTTTTTATGATCTTGGAAAAGTGTATTCATAAGCAACTTCTTCGGCACCTCTTGCAAAATGCTCTCCTAGCCCCAGCATGACATGGCCTCAGACCAGGCTGTAGCACCACTACAGCTCTCATCAACTTTTCTGACACCATTAATAAGGTCAGAGACTAAGAAAAGTTTATCTCTTCTGTTTTTTTCTAGATCTCATAAAAACCTTTGACACAGTGCCACACAAGAAACTTCTGACTCAAATGGGGTTTTCTAACTACCTATTTGAAAGACATCAGTCTGTCAAATGGCTCTCTTCTTTCTTTCCATTTCTACTAGTGAAAACAGGTGTTCCTTAAGGCTGTATTCTCAGTCCACTGCTCTTTAACATTTTCATCTATAACCTATAAACATCATTTCATTATGCTTGCCTTACTTAGCATGCAGATGACTCAAATCTCATCTGCACACCTGACAGCCCACTACAACTACAATCCATGACACAAAATGCCTTCAACTCAGACAAATTGTGGCTACATCAAAACCAACTTTTAGTTAATCACAAAAAGACTAAACTACTACTATTCTTCCAAAGTCCCATACCAATGTTAAAAGTAACTCTCACATTATTATTTTAAACAATGCAGCTATTGGAGCAGTTACCCATACCAAATTGCCTGGAGTCACCATATATGACAACTTAAAGTTTGATCTTCACATACAAAACTGCATAAAAATAATTCATCAAAAGCTAGGACTACTATATAGAGCAAAAAAAAAATCTTACTCTTTCTAGCAGAATCACCCTAGCTAACATTATCTTTTACCCTTTCTTCCCTATGGCTCACCTATTTTGGCTAACATCTAGATCTCTCTTAAATCACAGCTGGAGCAATGGTGTAATAATATAGCTAAATTTGCAGCTGACCTGCCACATAAAGCTCATCATTGTTCTGCATTACATACTGTCTGCTGGTTAGAAGTTCACATCAACTAGCCCATTCCCAACTTCTTCTAATCCATAAAATACTATATAACCCCTCTACCTGCCCTTCTTTCGCCTCAGTATTTCATCACCATCTCCCAAATTGTCCTCTGTGCTCTCAGGACTAAAACCTACTTGAAATCTATAAACCAAAAAAAAAAGTATGCGACAAAGTCTATAATCACACAGAATATCCAGACTATTGAATTATATCCCAAACTCAGTCAGAACTATAGATATCCTCTATGTATTTAAGTCCTGTCTTAAAGAATTTCTCACTTATTCATGGCTATGCCAATGTACCTCACCTGTGTGATCTATGTTAACAAATACTTTGCATTCTTTATAACCTAACCTGTGATTATACTATCTATACCTTTCAACACTTGCCATCTTCCCACTCTTAGGGTGGACTTCTATCTTGGACTTCTAGCTTTTGTATTTTTATTTCATAGCATAGGAGACTATGCTTCTAACATTTGTGTACATACTGATTGTCATATTTAATCATTGTTTTTTATTTATGTTTATTTTTACATTACTGGTATATCTGCATGCTTTATTGTATACCATTAATTCCTCTATCAAACTGTATGTATATGTTTTTAATTAAATGAGTACTGATGTTTTATTTGATGTCATTTAACTCTCTGAAGCATTTATTCCCAGACCTCCACTGAAAATGTGTATTTATTATCCAGTTAGACTTTCCCAGTAAACAAATATTAATAAATAAATACATTAAGTAAATATTGTATACATTTCAGGATGACAACTTGTGACGTATAGATATTTTTTTCAGAGTATACGACATACACATCCAGATTACTCATGTTACTACTTTTGTGTTATAACACTGTAAAAAATGTAGTATCTAATAATGTCTTACAACATCCCTAGCACATATTTTTTTAGTAATGAGAAGTGAGTTTACAACAAAAGCACCTATGTAACATATATTCACATAGACTACATGTAAGATACTTAGCACATATCATATATTTTGGCCTGATAATTTCATATACGACATTGAGTGTCAATTCTTATTCTGTATCCAGGAATAAAAACATTTCTGTAAACTGGATTCAAACCCTGCATCAATGTCTCATTCTTTACACTCATCTCATATACATATTGTGCCACAGAGGTACATATGTGAGAAGTTGAATATATTCACTCAGTACTACCCACAGAGCTGACATCTGGAACAGCAATTCCAGGATTGTTTGCACTACTGAAGGCAGCCCAAATGTAAATTTTCACTTTTTTTTCCTTAGGCAGTGAACTGTATTTCACTGTTAGGTTCCAGCTCCAGTCTAGAGTGTGCAATACCAAATGGCGGACAAACTATGAAGAGAAAAGGAAGGGAAAAGAAAAAAGCCTACTGAAATAGAGGAAACATTATAAAACAAGTAGTTAAAATGTGCAGTTCTGATATTTCTCAACTCTGTTGTGTTTCAAAATGAGCATATGCTCCTTAAACATCATTACATTCACAAAAGAGAGCCATCTCTAAATTAGAACACCAAAACACCAGGGTATTCACAAGACGAACTTGAGATTCTCATCAGTATATGCCACACACACACATACATTCACACTGTGAATAGGCCCTAGGGCTAATAGCCTAGTACCTACCTATGAACCTATGAACCTATGAAGATAAAAAGAAGATTACATATCCTCAAGATATGGCATAGTATCAATTGACATTACCAGTAGATACAACAGAAGCAAGTTGTCCTATGTAACTTACAGTTAGATGAGGGGATGGCTGTGGTACTGGTAACAGGGAAGGTAATATTTCCTCAAATAATACAAAATAAAAAAAACAAGCAATGCACCTCCTTTCTTCTCTTTATTTTGTGAACATCATTCCCATATTTGTTGTTCTCTAACAAGACTCTTATGTGCTTTGCCTTGCAGTTGCTATGCTTCAGTGAGTAATATGCTTCTTTAGAATTGCAGACACAGTTGCACTCAGAGGCAGAAATTGTTGTCATAAACAATTCATATCAATATTAGGAATGTTGCTCTCCTAAGCTAGTGAATAGTAGTCACAAAATTTCTTATAAGTCCCTTCTTGACACACCCTCTGTAAGTGTACATAAATGAACACTTATTGTGAAAAACTGATGGATACTGCAAGCAAACTAATCATTCACATTTGCAACCATTTAGCGGGTAACATTTTTCATTGCTCATCCTTGCAGAGGTAGGGCATATGCATGCAACTGTGTTAGATCCTTAAAACATGTTTACTTTTCCTGCACTTACTGCAGATTGCGGGATTCATGAATGCTAATGAGTTCACACTTCCATTGCATACTCACAGTGCTGAGATCACCAAATCTGCACTATGTAAAGGTAATTGTGTTGGTAAGGAACTTGCATCATAGGAGGTGAGACTTTTTGGATCCAGAGAGCTTGATACTGCTACTTATTGCTACTTGCTTTGAAAACTTTTGCTGTTATGAACAAACTGATGTATTTTAACCATATGTATGTTTTGCATTTCGCAAAACAATTATTAGTTTACTGTCCACATTATTCTCAGTAACTGTTGGCATGGGCATATATATCATATTATTTATTGACCATACAGTATTTTTCTACATAATGATGACAGTATTATGGAAATGTCAATCTTGAAACTTTAACACTTTGTCCAAATGATTGTTGTATTAATTATTATCAAGGTCATGTTTTTTTTTCTGTTATTAGCACTGACAATTTTGTTAAAGCTCTGATGTCCATCTTGTTAAACCTCACAGAAGTAGGTATCACATCAAAAGCTGTTAACCATTTTTCTTTGGCAGGTATTCTCATTTTTGTAAATGCTGCAATGTACTACAGACTGACAAAAAAGTTTGTCCTGTTGTGAATTTATTATCAAGTTCTTTCTTTCTTTTGCATTTGAGGAGGAGGGTGGGAAAGAAAAACTGTATTAAATTGTGTGTAGTCATATGCAGCTTTACTTTTTCATGTATTTTATGTATGATTGATGGATATATTCATACATACTTTTCCATGCTTAACAATAAGTTATTTCTTTCTTTTGCATTTGGTTGGGAGGACTGCATGAAGTTGTGTGTACTCATATCGAACTTTCACATTTCGTGTATTTGTTATATGATGGCGAAATAATTTCATATGTATTGTTTTGGGTTTAGCAGTCATTTTTTTACATATGGATTTTTTCTTTCCTAGTTTTTCCTCTCATACAAGTCTATGGTGCCCAAGACATATCTGCCCTGTAAACTGTCACACACTGACACTGAGAGTGATGTGATCATTCAGGTCCTATGTTGCAAGGATCCTTCCTATTAGACAGAGAGAGAGAGAGAGACAGGGGTGACAAGTCCTTCCATGACCATATCTGGAAGCAGATGGTGAATCACGTCAATTCAGTGGGAGTCCCTGGACACACACATTCCAAAATATTACATAGGGCCAGTGATATGATTATAGCGGCCAGCTGCAATTGCCCATAAATGTATGAATACGGGAAATGGTCCTCCTACCATCCCACCACTGACAGAAACTGAGAAGTTCCTGTCCACTGTCAGAGATCCAGACAGCTCAGAACAAGGTTCACACAGAATCCTTGATCTAGGGGCTGATGTGGAAGACAGCCCAAGTGTGTCTACTGCAAAAATTCCAGATATGCTACACGAATAAAGAATTTTTATTGTATAAATGTATATATATATATATATATATATATTAGAGAGAGAGAGAGAGACATGGGAGTATGGAAGAGAAGGAGGCGGGAATGGGGGGTAGTCCAGTGAACAGTAACACTGTCTATGAAATGTGTTTTATTCTGCAGCTGTAAAGACATTATTTTCTGTTTCTTCTCTCATTTGTTTTGTCTTTATTATCCTTGTTTCATCTCCCTTTTTTATATGTAGGCCCATCAGGCGCTGTCATTGCATGACCACTGGCACATGGTAAGCACACCTTCTGTATTCTTATTATTATCCAAAAGGTAGATGTATATTTGATTCCATTCTATTAGCATATTTTGATTTGTAATACACAAAAGTACATTTCACATAACATAGGTCTGATCATTGTTTATTCTATTTTTGTTTATGTGACTTGCTTGTTATCATAGGTGATCCTGACATTGGCTCCTCTGTGGAAGTCTTGCTGCCTGATGTCAGAGTATCTGTAGTCCCTGATGATGATGGCAGCAATGAAGAGGCACAGTCTTGGAGTGCAGAAGATCAGCCTGTCACTGAGGTTCTGCCTCCAACATTTACTGACCTTGTTTCTGAAACAGTCAGTATATCTATGCATACCCATAACACAGATACCTGAGAGATGGACAAGTTGAGGGTGACACAGTTGATCAGGGTATTGTGGCTACTCCAGCTGCAAAACTGGTTGAGTTTCCCTGTAGCCATCATGAGTGTGAGGTATCACACAGGTAGGTTGTTAGAGGTGCTCAGAGGAGGCCTGCTGTCCAGCATGCTCCTGATGTCAGTATTTCAGTAGGTGACACACAATGTATATGTAGGGCTGTCATGGAGGCACAGACATGTTCCATAAGGGCCTCAGAAGAGATAGTGTGAGTACTAAACGTTGTACATTCTGACATGCAGGACAGCCTGAACCTTTTGGGTGACTCCTTGGACAGGATGAATGACACACTGGATTGAGCAGTATCTGTAATAGAATGCCTGCTGGGGGTAGGTCAGCATCTATGTGGCCAGAGAGCAGCTATATCGTCCAGTGTTAACCACATGGTTGTGCAAAATCCTGTTCTCATAGTGGCACTATTACCATTGCCCTGTCAGTGATTGCAGTGTCCACACCTAGACATTGTAGGCCACATTTTCATGGTCCTGGATATTAGGGTGTGATGAGATATCATCCAGCAGATATCACTCATGTTCAGGTAGCACCCCAAATGTTAGCCAGAGTCATAGAACTAGGAGTGCAACTCCTGGCAGAGGTAGTTCTCATGATCAGGGGTGATAACTCAGAGATGACTAATGTACCATACATGTGTTACACATGTCTGAGATGCCAGGATTTAATGGTAGCACAGTGCTTGATTGTGCTCATGCAGACACTCACACTTTCAACAAATACTTGCCCATACCAACTCACACACACACACACACACACACACACACACACACACACACACACACACACACACACACACACACACACACACACACACACTCTCTCTACTTATCTAAGCAGTACTGTTGACTGTTAACCATATCTTACTACCCTCCATTTAAATTAGATATTTAAGAAATATTTTTTTAATTTACTTGCATGCACTCAGTTCTTCACTGTCAGGCTTACCATCCTGCTCCCTCACCTTGTGCAAGTGATGATGACTCTGCCCTGCCCTTTGTACATTTCTTTGTGACTTAGGATTGCATGTATGTCTGATGCACAGAGTGGATAGCTAATGCTTACATACTCAGAACCTTCATTTAATGTAAATGTATTGCAGAATAAATGCTTTTAATTATAGTTCATAAGCAGTTGTACATAATTGCTTCTGTAATTGTTGATACTTACTGTATTTCTGTTACGGTTGTTACTCATGCAGTCAAAGTATATGTTTTAAGTCTTGACTAGTGTTATACTTTATCTACTTGATCTACTCACTGGTTTATATACACAGGCCAACTGAAATGGCTTGATGCACATTACCGGGCAAAATCCACAGCTGTGTACTGCAAACATCAATCATAAGGTATTACTGATATTACTGTACACATAGGACATGTATCTCCTTAGGGGCATATGAAAATTTGTATAAAGCAGTAATATATATATGCATATGTGTATATATATATATATATATATATATATATGTATATATATATACATATATATATATATATATATATATATATATATATATATATATATATATATATATATATATATATATATATATATATAGCTGTATTGGTTTTCTTTTCTTGGTAATAATGGAGGTGCAAGACATCTTCCTGGGGAGTTGCCTGTGTCTAATGTTAGCAGAATGCAACCATTACATAGTTAAGTAAAGGTTGGCAGGCATCACTGTTAACACTGTATGTGCTAAGCTGTTATTCTTTCTTTTACATACTCAGTGTATGTGCTATCCTATGCCTATTAGCCAGAGCCATGGCATATTGTGCACACCTATGTTTAATGGTAGCATCTGCGGGTGGTTATTTTCCTTGCCTTTTAGCCAGAGCCATGGCATATTGTGCACACCTACATTTAATGGTAGCATCTGCGGGTGGTTATTTTCCTTGCCTTTTAGCCAGAGCCATGGCATATTGTGCACACCTACGGCTAATGGCAGCATTTGCGGCTGGTGGTTTTCCCTCATACTTCTTATCCGTATCTTCTGGAGCTTCTAGTCCTGCCTGTGGTACTGGGAACTGTTGTCCTGGCCCTAGTTGTCCTTCTTGATGCTGTCTTCTGAGAATGATATTATGCAACATGGAACATACTGTAAGTATTTCAGCAGAGGAGGCATGGTCATAGTGGAGGGCACCTCCTGAGGTGTCTAGACACAGCAAACTTGATTTGAGCAAGCCAAATACGCATTCTATGATATGCATAGTTTGAGCATAGCATCATTGTATCCTTGCTTGGTGGGGTTGTGTGGTTTTCTCATGGGAGTCATGAGCCATGGTTCCAGGGCATAACCTGCATCTCCCACTTGATGACCATGTGGAAAGTTACCCCTGACACACCTTATGTACAGCTCAGGTGTGTCATATGTGAGAGTCATGAATAATGCCTGTATTACCTGCACAGACATTGTAGATGATCCCTTGGGCATTACAGACAACCTGACAGTTTATAGACTATTATCCTTTTCTGTTGCTGTACCTCCTTTCCTGCTCGTTGGGTGGGGCTTTTATTTCTATGTGTGTGTGCAATCTATGACTCCAGAAACTTCAGGGAAGTGTGCTATTGCATAAAATTCTACATGGTTCTTGCTTTCTTTTGAGGATTGCATAGAAAGCAGATATGCTCCCTTGCATGTTATATAGCAGTACATTTAGAAACTGATATAATATTCTGGAAGCTGAGGCCTGTGACAATCCTAATCTATCCTCTGTGGGTCTCTGGACATTACTTGTAACTAGTATACATAATGGTACACAAACCATTGTTTCCACTGGGATGGGTTCTCCACAATTTCCTTTGGGTCTCAGATGAGGGCAGCAGAGTTTGCATTTCCGTTAGTGTTTACCTGTCCAACCAGTATTGCTTTATAAGTTCTGTGTCATGAAGTCAGTGATAAGTCATACAGGGTCTAAACTCATTTCTTATTTTTCTGCTTGGCTGAGGTCTAACAGAAGCAGCAGCAGCACCTTCAATTAAAGCCTGTTGTACATGCAGGTTTATAATGGCATTAGCAACTGCTAACATGTTTTTTTCATCTAAGTGTAATCATGGCTGTAATACAAAGAGTTATGGATTTCAGGGCAGCTGCCTACACGAAGTGTACACTATTGCTTTATAGCTTCCTGAATAACTTTGCCATGTTGGATTGGTTAATTAGCTACTTATCCTTTCATTAGCATATTCTACTATTTACCTTTGTTTGATGGCTCTACACTAAGGATAGAGCCTTTTCTTAAATACAAAACAGAGTGCTATCCTGTGCATGACATGCAGTGTCTCATACACGATAACTGCACTTAGTGTAACTGTCTATGAATCTGGCCTTACGTCTTATATTAAAGACGGCTGGCATTTTTTGAAGAAATAAAATAATTCAGTAGTGGATGATGGGTGATGTTATTATGGTTATCACAATACCCCAAGATAAGGGTTTAGAAATGGTGAGGAATATCCTGTGTATTTCCACTAATTTCAATAGCAGTGACATTAATACTTAGGGCCAGATTCCAAAAGATAGTCATGGACAGTGCAGTATGCCGAAGGAAGACTTCAGTGCACCAATGGTGGATGACATTTCATGAAGAATGCTAAAACAAGACCAAGTAATTATCTATCAGACTTTATGCATGCCTGCTGGATTCCAAAATACAATGGATGTGCCCGACATACTTTAAATGCAACACAGCACTTCGCCTACAACGTTTTTGAAAGCACTCAGCAGTGGCCATATGTGCTTAAATTTAATGCTACTATGTTCCAGAAATTCCTATGTAATTTTGTGGATTCTACAAACATAACTTAAAAAAATGCAATGGGCATTTAATGCACTACAGAAGACTGGGAACTGCAAGCCATACTAGAGGACGATCTGCATAGGCATCCCAGAAGAAAGCCAGACAGGTGAAGAGCCAGACTAAAGTTAAGCTAACTTTCTGAACAGGAAATAATAGATAGATACAGATTAGATGGAGCTCATGAAGGCTATGTGCAGGACATGTGCTCCCCATATAGTCACTCACAGTCTATGTGGTAGCCCAGTACCAGTAGAAATAAAAGTGTGCCTGTGTCTAGGTAAATTTGCCTCTGAGACATTTCCGCAGTAGATGGGAGATGCTGCAGGAATGCCCTAGATAGCTACCAGTCAAATTCTTGCACAGTTCTTGGCAGGAATGTGCACCAAGGTGGATGATTGAATTCACTTTACAGCAAACTGCATAGAGCGCAGAACTGTCATGCAACAGTTCTATGCCATTGCACTTGAGTGTCATACACAGCAGAAGCATATGATATACCTGTAAAACCACATACACAGAACTCAGCTAGGAACACACCTGGGTGTATACAGAGGAAACATCACCACAGGAAGTCTCTCTGCAAGGTATATCACCAAAGAGGACCACACTGGCATACATGTGGCATGCAGGAGGTGTGCACAACAGAAGGTGTCATTGTAATTGTAGGATATTGTCACATAGATAACTAGTATGGGAAGGAAGCAGTAAAATAGCCACAAGAAATCTAGGTCCATACAGCGTATGGGAATATATCAGCACAAACATAACCTAAATGCAAGGGTTGTACACTAACACTGATGCAT
This sequence comes from Protopterus annectens, assembly GCF_019279795.1. Classification (NCBI taxonomy): domain Eukaryota; kingdom Metazoa; phylum Chordata; order Ceratodontiformes; family Protopteridae; genus Protopterus; species Protopterus annectens. Next base: position 240,891,204 of record NC_056732.1, on the reverse strand, counting down.
CACACATAGCATAATGATGTGGTACAACACAGAAAACAGCACACAGCAACAGGACTGGTTAAAAAGAAAATACCACAAACAAGTCTTACATCCCATGCCTGACATGGGATGTCACACATAAGACAAAGCTTTGATACACAGGTTTTTGCTGCAGTATGACTCATTCAGAGATAAGAATACATTTAATCATGCAGAGCATCAATGACCGTGAGCACACATCAGCCATGGAACATACAGCAGTGTTTGGGATACAATAACATAGGGATATATATAATATATATATATATATATATATATATATATATATATATATGTGTGTGTGTGTGTGTGTATAATGTGTGTGTGTGTGTGTGTGTGTGTGTGTGTGTGTGTGTGTGTGTGTGTGTGTGTGTGTCATGTGGATAAAAATGGAAACAGGTCCACAGAAGTGCATTCAGTGCTGAGGGTGAGCCATGTGTAGTACCACATTAAAATGGCATAAGTAACACAGGTATGCATAGAGAGGCACACCTGTGCATGTATGAATGGCAGACAACAAGGAAATGTGCAATGCAACTATCAGTGCTATATGACAAAGATAACATTCTGTTAATCATAAAAAATATGTTCTATATGTGAACTAGCAAGAGATGGAAACATACAAACATGAAGTTTGTTGCACAGAGCATCACTTTTATAAGTATCTGTACTAAAATATACTTATAACAAATATGTACTACGTATCACAACTTGAAGCTAGTCACCTAGGTCAAATAACTGATCAGAAAAATCCTGTGGCATCACACATTTTTAAAAACACCTACAGACTGATTAATCAGTGGTCAGCATAGCAGTCATTATTGCCAAATTGTTAGAATGACACAACAGGGCACATATTGGATCAACTGCAAGTGTTAATCTAACACAATGTAAGGTACCCACATTGACAGCTCACACTGTGGTCCTGGCTGCCCCTTCCATGTCCAGAAACACTTGGCCTATATTGCTGTACTGAGGGGCTGGACATGGTGACACTAACATTTTGGAACACAGTGTGGTTAGGAGCGGTAGTGTGATGTGTCAGTCTGGACATTATTGCTGGCTCATGGTTGAGTGACCAACAGCAGATGGGTGTGCACATTGCAACATAGACAGTGATGTCTGAGGGACATGTGTAGGTTGAAAGAGAAGGGATCTGCCTCTCCCCACTGGAGATAATCTGCTCATTACAGTCAGGGCACATAACACCCAGTTCATACTATTGCACTGCCCTAGTACTCCTGTAACAAGGCTTTCAACACACATGCAGCAGATGCCACTCTGTCATGCTGTGCAGCCAATGCTACCATGACCTCTCCATCTCTGTGCTCCTGACCTTCATGTAATACATGTAGCTAGTGTGCTATATGACTAGTGGCATGAGCAAGTGTGCACAGGTCAGAGTCATGATATTGGGTGAACATTCATGTGTTTGCAATAATAAGAGGCACCCTCTGACACACGTCCATGCATATCAGCTACACACCCATCCCACATTTAGTCTAACAAATAGTACCGGTCAGACATGGGGAAGAGTCACCATCATTGCTAGACTCTACATGGGACAACAGGTCACAGTCATCATTATGTCAGTCATGTGATTTCCCCACATCATCAGAATGGAAGGCCACATTACCTTCCCTGTCAGACACTACACAATGAGCCACCTGTCTGTCCATTTACAGACTAGACAGGAACCCAATGCAGTGGCCTGTATGCTATTGGCCATTCTATCAGAGTGAGGCACATCACATCTTACCACAGGTTCAGTAGACAGGCTACTAGAAGAATCAGTCAGAGAATGTGCTGCAGAAAGAGACAGATGACACATGTCAGATACATTCACAAAAGGCAACTAATGCAGTATAGTACTGAAATTTTGGACAACTACATAATGACAATGCTAATAATGATGTGGACAGATCATGGACCTTATAAAACAGAGATATGCCATGTAATTTACATACCAATCAAATATGACAGATAATGTCAATACAACTAATAAAACATACCTGACACATTCTCCTTTGGCTCCAACACTGGGGGTGAGGGTTGAAATGTCATCATGTAAACATACACAACTCAGTATTACGTACATACAGGGCATCATGTAACACTACACTGATGACGATTACAACATGCAGAGTGCAGGTGTCCTATGCATGTGAAGAAGGCCACATTAGTTATGAAGGGCACAGATGTAATTATCAATAACGAAATGAAGCAACCATACAGACTACCTTACCAGATACTTCCTCCCTGGTTGGTTATTGTATCATCTGATGTAAAGTGGAATCTGTATTATAAAATGGCACACAAACAACAGCATGTGAGTACACCCCTTAGTCACAACAAGGGGCAAAGACAGACAATAGCTATGGATCAGTCTAACAGAATATGGAGACATTTACATGATAAATTATGCAGCTGGCATACAAATGGACATGTTCAGGGAACAAGCCAACATTAATATCACAGATTATAGATGTGCTAAACAGTGTTCCACTATAACAATAATATAAACAGCCTTATTGGGTCTGTGCCCAGTGATTTAGCCCACGTGGCACACATATCGATCTGTAGGTTAAAATGGCACACAAAAAACATGTGAGTATATTCCGCAGTCATAACAGGAGGTGGAGATTCACAACGGCTATGGATCACAGTAACAGGATATGGAAACACTTATGTGACATGTGTTGCTGCTATTCTGATATTGATGTGACTATGCAATTGAAAAATACATCACACATACTGCTGACAGTGTTTGTGTACTATGTAGGTAAGATAACATGCTATAACACTTAAGTTGTGCATTCACATCAGGTGTTCTGTCACGACCACAGTGGAGTTCTTCTGCTGTAACACAAATATAATATTACAGTAAGAACTGTGAATTAATGCTATTCAATGAGAATTGGTGTATGCTGCAGTATTTGTGAACATTGGACATATCTGTATGTCCTGGAATACCTGCTGCAATACCTCCCCTGGGTATCCAATGATCCTGGCAGTTGCTAAGATGGGAGGCCAGGAACTTCATTCCTGGAGGAATCAAAAGTGGTCCACTACAGCTGCAATCCCCACCATCTTATAGTGGGTCCGCATTGATCATATGTGTAACATCCATCCACACTTGATTTCTCCACACAGTATTGTCCATCTGTCTGAGCAGGTTGTGGCCATGCTGATGCACAGACTCTATAATTATTTCATTTTCTTGAGGTATAAAATTGTCCCTCCTATTGCGGTTGAACATCTGGAAGATAGGGTGATATGTGCATCTCAGATTTTATACAGGGATTCACATATTGACATGACAACATCCAAAGCATGTGTCATATGAATGCCTTGCCTCTCATTTATATTGCAGAGATATGCAAAACAATCCTTGTCATCTATACCACCATCATATACAGATAAGTGGAACAAACATAAAAAATGTCTGACTAGCTGATCCATATGCATTTACATCATCAGCATATATGTGCACAGCTATCAATCCATTCCAAATGTTTAAACATGTCATATAAGCAGAGATAGGATTTGAACCTATGTCAGTGGATACGTTGACAAGTAAGAGCCAAGCACATACATGTGTCATAACTCCCATACTATAATAACAGTGTTGTCAAGTTACACACACATTCAAACACATCTAACAATTCTATCTCAAGTATGTAGGATGAATCACAGATACTATTGCAGTCAGTGACAGACAGCATCATTACATGTTATAAACAACAACACAACTACAAAAATGTATACAGAAACAAGGCAGTAAAAGATCAGCTTATGACAGTGACCAGTTATGCATTCTACATATAACAACAAACAATGCAAATGGTAAGCCATCCTGATGTTGGCTATACCCCAGTGAATGTGTTCGCAACTACTATATGATTACGCTACAGATAATGTCCATAAGTCATTCACTGAATGTGAAACTTCCTCACAAACCCATAAGTCATCATTCTCCACAAACATACATCAGACATTATAAGTTAATCTTCTATAACAATGGATATCCTTCCATATCTGTAGTTCACCAGGGCTGGTTTGCTAGAAGCCATACAGCTGCATATGGTGTAAACCTCCTTGAGAGTGATGGATGTGTACCCATATGCTTGCATTTTGTTGAAGTCTATCCACATCTTTTATGTAACAGACAGATTGTAATAAAGAGAATTTCACATAATATATGCATGATACAGCATATTATGAACATAGGTAAGTGATAATAGCACTGGATTCCACCATGGCAATGTAAGCAGGTGACAGCTTATTTTTGGAAGCTAGCTGTCATTCAGCTATACATCAGAATAAGGTTAGGTAAGCAAACACAGCATTTAAGTCTCATTTGTGTCATACATAACTAACAAGGTTCATTAGAATTCAATGTTTTGGAATCCCATTAGTGAACATTTGTGTAAGTTCTCAAATCTTGGCCCATTAACCAATAGCCCGATGTAACTGCACAGTGTTCAGTGTGATTGCCCAATAGGTATCAAGAAACAAGAATATCTGTAAGATGTTCCCAGTGCCTGCAAAAAGTCTGCCACCATCCTGTTTATGTCAACTTTAAAGTGTACTATTAATACATATTCTTATCATACCATTGCTACCTGTGAACTGAGTGGGACCTCAGTTATCATTGTTTGGAAGGCATTTGAAAAAAGGCTTCCAGAACCATACCAAGAATGTCAATTGAGGAAAGACTTCTGTGAGCACAGAAGTTGAACTGGATAGAAAAGGAGATGCCGCAGATGCACAATATCTATGCAGGACATGAGCACAGGATGTGAGCGCACCCCAAGAACTTTGCAGTCTGGAACCAGATAGGTAACACCACAGACAAACTGGGATCTACCTGACTGGCATGCAGATCCACCACCACTATGATAATCTTTTCCGTAGGGTTGCAGAGGTCAGATGCCAGACACCTTATGCTACAATAAAGTACATACTCTACACCTTAACACCTACCTTGTCATATTATGTATGTCGTAAACAGATGTGATTAGGTGATGCATTGTGTTTCAAGTGTATTCCATGATCATCTGTAATACTAATAGCAATTTATACAGAAAAATAATGTGTTTTAATCATTGAAGTTTACATTTGTGCATCAATGCATTCTGAAGATCTCCGCAACTATATTGGGCTAGTGTGAACATTATGAAGAACTGTCTATTATAAGTATATATTAATATGGACATATAACAAACTGTTATTACTTTTATTCTGTAATATATGTTTTTGAAACCTTTAACAAAATGTGATGCCCATTAGCTCATCTGGTTAAGCAATTTGACAACATGAATACTGTTTGCCTGTGTGTGGGTTCAAATCCTAGTCTATTCAATTTGGAGAAATTATTGGCAGTAATTCATTTAATATTGCACATCATATATGGAAGATCTGCATTTGTTTGTAACTTATGCGATACAGATTTTTACCCATCTGACACAGCCCTGGTGCACTGACACCTATAGCATTTAGGCTGCCGATGACTATGCATGTCTTGTTACATACAAAGCTTCTAGTAACATCATGCCATATGCTTCTGTTAATACTAATGCATGTGCGAATGCTGAGTAATGCATTAGTTAACTCTTAGGTGTAAAATTCACAGCACTTTACTAATCAATTTCTTCTTTCTTCCAATCCCTTTCTCATTATTACATAATTAGAATTAACTAATAAGACAAATCTTCTCCACCAACCTCTCTTGTTTAACTCAACTTCTGCCTCCCTCCCTTCCCTTCATACTACCCTTCATGCTTCCTCTTTTCTATAACCACTAACATTTCAAATGTTTCTCCAAGCATCATGTCTCTTTCTGTGGCTTCCAGCATCCTATCTACAAACTATCTCTGTATATTTTCACCTCTGTGTACCTCTCCTACTGCAGTTTACTCAGCACACCATGAAATCAGGAATAGTTATACCAGTATATCTCCCCACCTTTTAAATCTCTCACTTCGTTTTTATTTTAAGTGCAAAATACTTCACTACCACCACTCCACTCAAAAAATAAAACTCATACAGGTCCTCTCTAAATCAGTACTCAGCCTCTCAAAAATCCCACAGTGTGGTGATGTCCATCCCAACCCAGGCCCTGAAAACCCACCAATAAATTCAAGTAACAAAGGACTCTCCCTACAAAACTGTGAAATAACTAAACCCTTCTTCATGTACCGCCTCAAACTATACCTCTTCCCAGCTGTACTGTCTTATCACTAAATAGCCACCAATACATACTAATAAAACTAGCACATTAGATCCCCTACCCCATCATTCTCCCACTTGTCTTCCAAAAAATTAAATATTGTCACGATCAACCTCCTTAGCATTTGTAACAAAATTACAGAGCTACATGCATGCATATCACAGTACAGCCCTGATATTCTTTCCATCACAGAAACCTGGCTTAAGCTTAATGTTAAAGACTCTGAACTACTCCCTCCAGGCCATGATATTATCAGAACTGATGGGCTACACAAGAAAGCAGGAGTGGTAGCCTTAATTTAACCAAGCTCATACGATCTCTCTCCCTGTTCACACAACATCTCAAAATTCCAAAATGCCAAAATACTAGTATCACTGTTAAAGTTTAAAAATAAAAAGCAGATATGTTTTGTTGCAGTCTCCATCCCACCTAGAAATAATATAACAATGTTAGAAGAAATCCTCTCCTGGAAAACTAATTATATACCTTATAAAAAAAGCATAGCTGGAGATGTAAATATTTACTGGCAAAAGCTTGAATCAGACTTTCCCTCAGCTAGTGTAAACTTTATGGTTGCACACAACTTATTAATAAACATACTAGGTTTAACGATACCAACAGTAAAGGTACAATTCTAGACTGGTTACTGGTCTCTGACTCTAGTAAATTTGCAACCTCTGGAATCTATCCAAACTCAGTTAGTGACCAACTTCCAACTTATATCCATAGAAATACCATCCACCAACCTAGAACTTGCCAACATAAAACAACCCGAAACCTTTCTAAATCCAGTATAGATTCCTTCATCAGTACTTTGAAAACCTTTAGCTGGTTTGTCCTAAAAACTCTTCCACTCGACAAGGCAGACAATACTTTTAATACTTTATTAAATACTTTAAAGAGCTATGTCCCACTATACACACACACACACACACACACACACACACACACACACACACACACACACACACACACACACACACACACACACACACACACACACACACACACACACACACACACACACACACACACACACACACAGTGTGAAAATTAACCACGCACCATTGCTTACTGCCCATGCAAAAGTTAAAATGTCTAACAGGGACAACTGGAAAGAAAGACTTAAACTTAAAACTCCCTATAACATGCAACTTTACAGAGAATTGTGTAATATGAGTAAAAATCAAGTTAACCTAGATAAAAAACTAGGTCAATGTCAGATGATCGACTTTTCAGAAACTCAAAAAAAATATCAAAGAGACCGTATGATCGAGTTTCTGAAAGCTCAAACATAAAAAAAACATAGAAATCTACCCTTGTTTACATTTTTGCAGGGGAGAAAAGCCCTGTGCACCCCCCCAACACCCCCTGCAAATTATGTATGCCAACTCCGAGATCCATTACAGTGAGGAATAGGGTAAATTTCCCAGTCCACGATCTCTATTCAAAAGCTTCAAGTTTTCAAAAACTCGATTATATGGTCTCAAACATATGGAGTTCAAGTTTCTGAAAATTTGATCAACTGATAGGGACCAAACAAAAAAAAAAAAAAACAATACAATAGCCATCTACAAGTTCAACACAAAAATGACCCCCTAAACTTCTGGACATCAGTAAGTATCATGTTACATGGCCTGTGCTGAAAATGGGATATTATCCCAATCAGAGTTTCCCGATAAATACATGTCAAATAAAAATAAAGCCTTTCATCAGTTTAATGAATGTGAAAACAATGCAGGTCATCATGGCTGAAATATATGTGAGTCTTGTAAACACTACACAAATACAAGAAGTGTGGATCTGTAATCCTTATACTGTTTTATGGCTGTGTGTGGAGTCAGTTACTGCCCTCCTACCTACTTTACATGTTGTAGGTTTGAATCTTACAGTTGCACACCAAGTCCTTTAATGGCTATTTATGTGTTTCAGGTACAGATGAGTATTTTTGTTAAAACTATGAAAGTTAAACTCAGAGTGCTGACATGTTAGTTTTATACTGTGGATAAATGTCCATTTTGTCATTATTCATAGATTTTCCAAAATATTCCCTGTCACGATATATGGTTACAGTGATGAACTTATGTTTCCTTTATACATAGACATGACGTATGGCTATGTGTACTTATAATTAAATGTTAACTTTTAATCATGTGGTTAATGTACTGCAAAAACTAGTTAGGTATAAATTACAGTATTGCATGTTCGCATATCTCTTTCTGAGAATGATGACATCACAAATTACTACCTTAAATGCATTTCTATTTATACATTTATTTTTATTTGTTTATCAGGGTAGTTCACTGACCTCAATGGACAATTTACAGGCACAGCCTGCAAATGATATATGTTGTTATGAAGGTTGCCAGCCTAGCCAGATAGAATTTTGGAGATAATTCTATCATCTGTAAATATTAATGTAAACCACAGGCTTGTTGTCTTAAATGGTAAAAATAGAGTTACATGTGGAACTGAAAAATGTAACAACAGTACACTTTGCTGTAAGGAAGCTAAGTCAGGCATTTTATGACTGTCTTTGATCTTTAAAGTTGGCTCCGGATGGTCTATGTGAAGACATTCTTTCTATTGTTTTAACCAAGAGTTAAATTGCTAGATTTAAACATGCAAATGTATTTTTATTGCTCTGCTTCCTGACCAGCTGAAAGATAACACAAGGAGATGTTAAGAATGTAAATGTAGTTTCTGTTAGCCTGGGAACCCAGGGAAGTGTGAAGAATGATGTAATGGGAACCAGGAATGTGATTTTAAAAATAGAGAGAATCAGAAATTATTAAGCATTTTGTCTTGACCATCCAACTCATCAGCACTCTGCATGTGTTCTTTATGTAAGTTATTTTAGAAATGTGTTTTCTCTTAGAAATAGCTAGAAACTAGAAAGATTAGACTAAGTGTTTTTCTGTGATGTCAGAACTGTACTACTGAATTATTTAAGTATTTCTCTGTGATCTCTGAACTCTTGACTAGCACTGTGTAGTAGAAAGTATTGTCTTGTGTTTTTAATTATTTATTATTAAATATTTTTAAACCCTTTTAACTTTGGTTGTTTTGTGTAGAGATAATTTAAGCTCTTAAGAGTACTTGCATGCCTTTGGTAAAATTGTACAAAACCACTCCTATAGATTTAGCCCTGGGCTATACTACCAATTGGATAATAATATTGCATAGTAATAATTGGACACCTTTTTAAGGGCCTTTGAGTAACTGACAAATATTAGCTGGGTGGTGGCAGTGATTTCTACTGTATAGTCTGGGTAAAAGGGGCACAGTTGGAGAACCTGTGCCAGCCTTCCCCAGAAGGGTCTGTGTGGTTGCATAAACTCTTATCTCAAAGTGTGTGTGTGTCAGCTACTTGGGCAGGGACACAAAGCACTGGTTGGACAGGGAGGGTGCTGGAGATTTTAGCTTGCCCAGCTGGCTGAGATCTGGACCCTATAGCTGTGCCGGTGGGGAGTCTTATTGAAGACCTGGAGAGCAAGGGAGCGACCAGCCCCAGACTGACTGTGATCTCTGTGTACTCTTAAGGGAAATTGCACTTTACTGTGTGAATTTGTTATCCTTTCCTCCTATATGACACGCCCCTCACTGGTGTTAGTGGTGAGATTTGAGGCTCCTTAATTACTGGGCCAGGGCACAGGTGTCACAGTTGTGCTATATGTTGGATACCTGAACTGTTATAGCAGTGGGGTATCATTATAAGACATGTGATGGCATGTAGTCACAGTTCCGTACTTTTGATGTTCGAATCTCACTGCAGACATTATGTATGTCATTGGCTGACTTAAATATACACAAGCATGCCTGACTTGCAGAAAATTTGGTATAAGAGGTACTGTTTTTGTTCCATTCTATTACTCAGGTATGTTACAGACGTCGAAATTTCACATCGCACAACACAGTCTGGCTACATTATTTATAATGTGACATTATATGTTTATAGCAGCTTATGTATTGCACATGGCAGCACCTGTAATTTTCTTTTACTTCTCATGTCATACATGCAAGCAAATTCATTTTTGGCTAAGATATATATGTATGTGTCCATATAATATAACAAACACATGTAAAACTACCCATATATGTATATCTGTCAACATAGATACATATATATATATATATATATATATATATATATATATATATATATATATATATATATATACACACATATATATATATATATATATATATATATATATATATATATATATATATATATCCATCTATGTTCTCATGTGTAGGTATTTATTTTTATTCATGCATGTTTACATACAGGAAGATTGTAGCTATGATGTGTCATTCATCATATACATGTGTACACATTTAATTTCTTATTATATAACACCACACTAAGATAGGCGTACAATATCTGTGTATATTTCTAGGTCTTTGTTCACATGGTTAGGTGTGTGTGTGTGTGTGTGTGTGTGTGTGTGTGTGTGTGTGTGTGTGTGTGTGTGTGTATATATATATATATATATATATATATATATATATATATACATATATTATATATATATATATATATATATATATATATATATATATATATACACACACACACATTTCCTTGATTTCATCTTAGATTGGCACACTTGTAAGTGTCAAAAAAATCATAAAAGTGAATCAAGCAATGGAACTAAAATAAAAATGTTTATTAATATCTAGACATTAGTGCTTCCGCAGTTCAAAGACTGCTTCATCAGATGTTCAAATACATTACATCACCTGAATGTTTAAATACTAAAACTATGGCATCGCAACCAGTCATCTGTTACATATGCAAATTAACGTCTTAACAAACATTTAAAGTGACTGCTAATAAAAACTTTTCCTTGCTCTGATCTTAACTACATTACTTATTCAAAGGCCTATCTTTTAAGATGAGTTTCAATGCAACCTTCTGATTGAGGCCATGACCAATATCTGCTCTCAGTCTGATTGTCCATTTTGCCTCAGAAACCTCAGATTTGTTTTCTAACTCACCCACCCCATAGCTGATACTAACTTTCTCCATCACTAAAAACTTAAGAGGTATGCGTATCCCCGTGGATATGTATGTGTTTCGCCAACACGCTAGTAGGGTTTCCCTTCTTTATGTCGTATATATGCTCTCTTATTCTCTCCCTAAAGTGTCTGTTTGTCTTACCTACATAGAACATCCTGCAGGAACAACTAGCTAAATAAACTACATCAGAAGTATCACAGTTAGCTTCTACATTAAATTTAAAAACTTTTTGTTAAAGTCAGGGTGTGGAAACTCTCCAGAGGAATCAGTGTGCATACAGAAACTGCACCACCCACATGGAGTTGTAAATGAAGGTTTTCTTATTCCTAAAGGAAAAATTTGGTTCAGCTCCCAAAATGATCCTAATAGCCAGGTCACTAGTTAATATTGGCCAATTCTTCTTTATAACATTAGTTATAACATTGGTATTGCTTCCATAAAACATAGGCACCCATACTGATGGGCCTAACTGAGTTACCTGAATCTTCTGTTTCTTGAGAGAAGTATGGTTTTGTTGTAGTAGACCTATAAACCTTCACATCAGATAATGTCTCTTCTATATCCTGATTCCTATAACCTCTTTCTCTCTCTTATCCTAATTTTTAAGTCATTCAGATCATTCTTAAACACACTATCATCAGGATTTAGCCTTGACATTCTCAGTCCTTGTCCTTTAACTATATTCTTAAAAATATGGCCTGGATATGCACTGGTCCTAAGTTAAGTTATTTCTATAACACTCTTTCATAGGTTCATAGGTTGATACTAGGCTATCAGCCCTAGGGCCTATACAAGCCTAGCCATAACAATTCCCTGGCTATTTCTTCCCACACTATTTACTTCCCTGGACCCCTGTCTAGCAGGGCAACTGATGTGATCCCTGGGGTGAATTTCCTTTCTCCCATCCAATCGTCAATGTTCCTTTTGAAGAGGGCCAAAGAGGCGCTCTGCTTGACTTGCATGGGCAGTCTATTCCAGAGTCTGAGGAGTCTCTGGGTCAGGAACCTATCCCTCCAGCATGTTTTGTTTATTGTGATGACAAGGTTTAGAGCCCTGGAGTGTGTGGCTCTGAGGCATTGGGATTTCTTTAAATATAGCATGTCCAACATGTCAAACTGGGTTTGACATGGCCTTGTATGTTAAGCAGAGATTGCCTCTGAGTAGACAATATGCGACAGAGTATAGCTGGAGTTTTTTAAGGCGGTCAGCGTAGGGTATCTGCTTTAGGCCTGTGATTCTTTTAGTGAGGTATTTCTGCAACCTTTCCAGTTGTTGCAGATGTCTTGAGAGGTACATACCAAATGGGGCATTGTACTCTGTAATGGGTCTAATGAGGGATGAGTACAGTGGGACAATGACCGCTTTTCCCTGGATGAAAAGCCCTTAGTGATGAGGTGTGCCACATAGAAGGATTTCCTGACTGTTGTGGTGATGTGGTTATCAAAGGTGAGACCACTGTCCACCTGTGTCCCTAAGTCTATTATCACACTTTCAGTGTTTAGTGTACTGCCACCTATGTGGTAATTCACGGGTACATGTTTTTTCCCAAAGGGGATAACTATATATTTCTTGGCATTGAGCTTGAGCCCATGGCTCTGGCACCAAGCATCTGTTTCTGTAAGGCCCTTTTGTAGAGTATCCACATAATTTGGGGATTCAATAATGGCTCCCAGTTTGCAGTCATCTGCGAACTTTGTTAGCCAGAATCCCTTAATTCTGGCCTGTACTTCAGAAAAGTAGATGCCAAACAAAAGTGATCCCAGGACTGAACCCTGAGGTACTCCACTTGTCACTTGTCTGGAGCTGGATTTGGAGTCAGCTACTTTTACAGTGTGGGTTCTGTCAGTAAGCCAGTTGGCAACCCATCGAGTGATGTAGGGATTAATGCCAAGCTTAGTAAGTCTATCTATGATTCCAGAGTGGGGGATGGTATCAAAGGCCTTGGTGAGGTCCATATAGGCTGTGTGGACCGCCTTACCCTCGTCCACGGCTCTGGAGACTGATTCGAAGAAGTCAATCAGGTTCAAGAGACAAGATTGGCACTTCAAAAACCCAAACTGGGTGGGGTGTTTGTAGGTTGCCAATGTCTTTGTTTATAAGTTCCATGATAATACGTTCCATGGCCTTGCAGATCAGGCATATCAGACTGATGGGACAGTAGTTCCCGGGATCCAAGGTGGATCACCCCTTGTGGAGTGGGATAACTGTAGCTGTTCGCCACTCAGTGGGCATGAAGCCTGAGGTGAGGCTATGATTAAACATGACACTTAGATGAGATGCCAGTTCATTTTGTAGTTCATGTAATACACAGCCCGGGATGTCATCTGGTCCCATGGATGCTGTATTCTTAGCTTTGGAGAGTGTGTTTTTTATCTGTGTGGCCGTTATAACTGGAATTTGGCAATCTTCCGGTATTGAGATGGGCCGTTTAGGGGGTGAGAGGGGGTGAAGCTGGCACTGAATTGATCTGCTAGGATATTGGCAATATCCTTGGAATCAGTATATTTATTGCCATTATGTTGTAGCTCAGAGCAGATCTGAGCATTGCCATTTAGATTCTTGACATAGTTATAGAATGCCTTGTGGTTGTCTTTGGAATCTTTGGAAATTTTATTTTCATAACTAGCTTTGGAGGATTTTATGAAAGATCTCAGCTTCTGACTGAAGCTGGTAAGGGAGTTTTTTGCATCCTGGGATTTTCCTCTTTTCTGCAACAGTTTCTTCCTTTTGTTGTAAAGTTTGTTTATGGCAGGGGACCATCAGAATGGCTTCCTTTTTTTGGAGTAGAGCATCTTGGTTCTATTTGGGATGGCGCGAATCATGCATGAGTGGATGTGCTCATACAGCGCCTTAGTGTAAGATTCAGCAGTCGAACTTTCAGTTCCCATCTGCATGGGTGTCATGAAGTTTGTCATGTCTGACTTGAGTAGCATGAAGTTGGCTTTGGAGAAGTTTTTTATGGAGGTTTCCTTACTAGGGGGTGGGGGTGGGATGTGGATGTTAAGGGTTATTAGCTTATGGTCAGACCTGACCAACAAGGGGGTGACTATAGGCATAGATCGTCTATTTCCCATGTTGGTAATGACTAGGTCTAGGATATTGGAGCCCCTAGTTGGACTATGGATTAGTTGATCCAGGGAATTGGAATTTATGAATCCCAAGAACCGTTGGGCAAAGGTGTTGGTACATGAGTAGTTTTCCCAGTTAATGGCAGGGTAGTTGAAATCACCCAGTATTAGGGTGTTTGGTTGCATCTTAATTTTTTCCCATATGTTTAAAAAGGTGTAGTAAGAATCTTGGGGCATTGTGGGGGATCTGTAGCAAGCTACAATTTGGATTGCAGTCTTACCTACTGTTAGTTGCACCTGGAGAATTTCGGATGCATTGTGTTGGGCAACTAGCCTGGTGGTGTGAATATCCTTGGTGAATATGGACACTCGTCCACCTTTAATGTTTCGGTCCTGGTTTGGTGGCCAAAAGATGTGGTAAGAGTTGTAGCCTGGTATTGCAAGGGTGCTCTCTGGAGCCTTGAACCAGGTCTCAGTTACTGCACAGATATCGATGTTCTCCATTTTTAGGAGTGCCTTGAGAGAGTGCATTTTGAGGTTTAGACTTCTAGTATGTAGACTCCTATAAATTGTAGTGCAAATTGAATTATCATTTTTCTTATACACTGTTGAGTCCCATCCCATAGCAGGAAGAAATCATCTAAAGACCGTCTATAGAAAATAACATTTTCAAACTTGCAACATTTTAAAAATATATAATTTTCTCATTTGGTCATTACTAAATTTGCATAGCTATTTGCCATAGGTGTCCCCATTGCAACGCCTTCTCTTTGCAAATACAAGTTCTGGCCAAACAAGAACAAATTATTTTCAAGATTAATTCCATTGACATACATATTAGGTCCGTGGACCCATGCGAGATTTCCTGTTCCAACAGGTAGTTTCTTAACATATCAATTCGCATCACATTAGGTATTGTAGTGAACAAAGAATGTACGTCAAGTGTGACAAATAACACTTCATTAAGTTTAATAGATTTCTTATGCAAAAAGCATATAAATCACTTAAAAATTGTTTAGTGTCTTTTAAAATAAACTTATTTTTATCAACTACGGATCTCAATTTTTTTCTCAACATATATTGATAAGGGTTCCATACACTACCCACGGCCAAACACTATAGGTCTAAATGGCGGTCGAAATGGCTCTTTATATATCCTTAGGAAGCCCATGAATCACAGGGACAACAGGATCATCTACCAAAAAGCACTTAAACATGTCATAATCAAAGCATCCACACAACAATGAGTCATATAAAGCATTATATATACGAGATAAAACAACATCAAAATATGACCTAGGTACCTTTTTATAAACGGTTTCATTCCTTTATATATCATTCATGGAACCTAGATAGTATCTGTGATCCATAACAACAACAGGGCCACCTTTATCATCTGATTTGATGACAATAGAAGGATCATTCTTTAAATGCTGTAATGCTGCCCAGTCATCATTATTCAGGTTCACAAATTTCTTATTTTTCTCGTTCATTACTGTATGCAATTCAGAGTCACATAATTTACTAAAAATGTCCAACACAGGATGATTCACAGGGACAAAGTACTAGGTTTCCTAAAACTATGAGCTGAATCACTATTACCAAATAATAACTTTAAATCCACAGTCCTGCTAAACATTTGTAAGTGTGTGTAATGCTTTACCTGCATAGTCATGAATGTAAGGTGTTTGACTTCCATCACTTATGACAGTCATAGCAAAGATCGATTATCTAGGCAGTCAGGGTTCTGGTTATTGGTGTGAACACAGGCGAGAGTTGTAGGTTTGAATCTAGTTTCCTCCAGTTTGATCGCAGTTATCCTCATGTGTGCAGAGTATTGAGATTGAAACATCAGTGACTGCATATGTGTACACTTGTTCAGAACTTCAGATCCATTCAAATTCTATTAGCTCACATTATGTTGTGATGTCACCCATTAACCATGTTACATTGCCCATCTCATCTACATATCAGTTTGAACCATACCATTGATCGTTAATGTTAACATATATTTTTACCGCACATATTTTACTCATAACATGTCAACTTGAAACATTAGTTGGACATAATACTGATTTATATTGTCAATTTTAATGTTATATTGGCACTTCAACATAAATGTGTGAGACACACATTGAGTAATGAATAAGGGCCATATTTCTAAAAAGTTGCATTCAGTGTATGTGACTGATGTTGGGGTAAGGCCTATCTTGAAAGAAGCATACACTAGGGGCTACATTCTGAAACCCTTACCTCAACCCAAGTGTCAGTGGTCATTTGCACTGGGACAAGTTGTTTGGAATTTTTGCCCCATTTCATCGTTGTCTGTTAGAGTGGCATGCCATATGTCTTGCAAAAATAATTATATATTAGTCAGTCTGCTGATCACATGTATGTTTTGCATGCAGACAGAAGGCTGATGCATCAAACTATACATGTAACAACAGCAGTATGTTGGATAAAATGAGTACTGCGTGATATATAAATTACCTAAGTAACTTTGATGGGCACACTTAGTCATTGCCTTCTATTTATGTCATACTTATATGAATATTATGGGTTCATAGTTACTTACTAGGCAAGCTGCCCTTGTGAGCCATTTTAAGCCCAGCTAATTTTGTTTTTGTGCTCACAATGACCTATCTAATTTGGTTAGATATTAGCCTTACCCATCCTATGGTCAATAATTATTTATTACCCCTAATGAGAACAACTGGGATCATACTATAGATCATTTGGGGGTACCTATGCATGGAATAAAGCATTTAGGAGTGACATCTGTCAATTAATAGTACAGGGGCCAGTCCTGAGGTAACATTTCTGTTTTCCATCCATACATCCAAGTTATGCTTGAATATGGACAGAGATGGACTTTGTTTTATGAGTCTTTTCCAAAGCAGTGACATTCTCTGCGAAATATACCTGTCCCTCCAAACAATTCTGTTGATGTTGCAGAATAGTTTTAGATCCCTAGACTGGCTGTTTATGATGCCATGTGACTGGCTGATGTGCAGTAAATCTATCAGTTTTATGGTATTTAGACTGTTGGATACTCATTACATTACACCCATTATTATTAAAACATTCTATCATTGTTGTGAACCTACAGAAGTCTTTTGTGAATATCAGTATAATTTTGTAAAGTTGTCCACATGGACAAAGGGTGGTTAAGGTGCTTACCTTACAGACACAAGATGCACGGTTTGATTCTCACATAGGGTATTTGGCTAAGCTTAAAATGTCCCACAAGGACAGTTAGCCTAGTACTAATCTATGAACCTGTGAACCTATAAATAAACATTATTGGCTAGATCTGGTGACTGTTATGTTGGCAATATGAATGCACTGTACTGTGATGTAACTTGGGCACACATTACACATATTTGATGCTGTTACTTGCATATCATATGATCTCTTTACAATTATGTTGGTACACATCTGACAGTCCAGTAATAATTAGTTGTTGCAGATGTCCTCTTGCAAGTCTGATTACCTGGTTTAATGTCTTTTGGGTTTCTAGTACCGTGACAGCAATGGATGCCATTCCCAAGTCAAAGTATGATTAAAGTTAAGAAATTAGTATTGTTTCAGTCTTTGATGTTAGCCAAAAGTGCTCTTTGCAGCACCCACAGTGTGAGTATAATTGACTCCTGCAGTTCATACAGAGGTACATGTATTAGTAACATATTTAAACATGACTATAAATTCTTTTTTATGAGATCCAATGCTCCTACTACTGTTGGAACTGTCTGGCTATCCTTCCACAGTACCCTCATTTCTGCCTGCAAATCCTGGTATTTTATGACTTTGTTTCTCTCTCACTGAGTGTAGCAATTTCAATGATCAGTGCTACTTTTGCCTTCTTTTCATGGCCTACTCTATCTGGTTTTCTCACATTCATTTTTTCAGTTGTTGGTAATGAGTGATCTCATGTGATATACACGTCACCATTTTCTATAATGCACTGTGGCTCATGTTTCCAATGCTTCTCAGCTACTTCAGTATCATAATGTTTGCACAATCCCCAATGCAACAGTCTTGACACATTATTATGCCTTTCAGTATACAGGCCTTCTGTCATTAGTGTATCACACACAGCAGCAAGATGTGAAACTGTTTCCAATTCTGTTTCACAAAACCTGCATTTGTCTGTTTCTCTGGACTTTGTAAATCAATGTTTACATAATCCTTTATCCTGAGCTGCCAGTATTAACTTTTCATATTTTGGTTTAAATTCACCTCTCCTTAACCATTCTTGTGACAGATCCTGATGGATATGAGGTTGTTCTAGGAAGTTTCTGTACTTGCAACTATATTTATACATTTTCCACTTTTTTGCCTTCTCATCTGATCCTTCACCTTATAGTCTTTATTTTTTTTTTGGCACATTCAGTTGCTGCATGATTTTTATCTACTTCTGGTTTTATTTCCATTCCCACTTAACATCGATATGCTTCTGCTAAACAAAGCAGGGAAGTCATCTAAGATTTGCTCTCCTCATGTTTTAAAACGTTCACCATATTTGGATCTTGTGAGGTCAGCAGATATGTATGCAATCCTACAATTGCAGATCTATACATGTAATCACTTTCAAGGAGGCCCATGCCTCATTTAGAGCGGGAAATATATAATCTTGGTAAACACTGATTTTTATAAATCATTTGATAAATAAGAAGCATGTGTCTTGTTTTCCTGTCCAACTGATCCAATGCCTTTTGAGCCAGTCAGTCACCCCAAAACCGTAAGTTAGAACAGGAAGAGCAAATTGGTTTAAACTTTGAACTTTGTTCCTTGATGCCTGGGCTGTTTTCAGTATTAATTTTAGTCTTCTAAAATATTCCTTATTAAATTTTATTCACATTTGTTCATGTTTTATTGTTGATCCTTCATCAGTTCTCATATATTTATATACTCCCTCCTACTCAAGTTCCTTTATATCACATTCCTATCCCAGACTGATAATTTCTTGGTGCTGCAGCTTTCCTGCTTAAAGTACTTTTGCACATTTATCAAGACCAAATGACATTCATAGATCATCTGAGAAAGTTTTGACCACTTGCAACTGTGTTCCTCATCTGATGAGCTATACAGTTTTCAATCATCCACAAAAATAAGATGAGAAGAATTTACACTTTGTTGTTTTCTGGGACCCAAATCATATGGATGACATAATCTGTTAAGTAGAGAGCGTAATGGGTTAAGGGCAAGACAAAAGAGCAGCAGTTGCAAAGAGTCACACTGGAATATCCCCCTTTGAATTTTTATCTCTGGGATAATAATTTGTCCTTTATCAAGCTGTAGCTGCAAAGTGGTTTGCCACTGTTTCATGGTCGCTGTAATGTAATCGATCAACAAATGGTGATATCTTATACATTTGTAAGCATTCTTTTATCTGTGAATGTGGGATGCTGTCAAATGCTTTTTAGTTGTCTATGCATGCCATACTTAGATTCTTCCCCTTTTTACAATTCTCCATTATAACTTTATTTAACAACAAATGATCTTTTGTTTTATATGAATTTCTTTTGTTACCCTTTTGTTCTACTGCCATGACTAAGTTTTCTTCTAAATGACTATAAACCCTGTTGGCATCAATTCCAATGAACAGTTTATACATCATTGGAAGGCAAGTTATTGGTCTATAGTTTTTAGTATATCTTGCAGGGTCACTCTTAAGGAGGAGTACCATTTTTCCTGTTGTTAACCAGGTTGATGTCTGTTCAGAGTGCACATATAAATAGTTTTTACTCAGAGCTAAATCTTCATGTAGAGTTGTTAATACTTTTAGCCAGAAGTTAGATATTGCATCTTATCTGGGGTTTTCCAGTTAGGAGCTTTTTTAAATTTTGTTTCATTTTCCACTTAGGAGCTTTTCTTAATTTTGTTTCAATTTCTCTGGCCGTTACTTCATCCCATTTCATATCCTGTACATTTGAACTTCTTATTATTTCTTTAATTTCTTTTATCCATTCAACATCTTTGTTATGTTCCACATGATCTTCATAGATATTTCTACAAAATGTGTCTATTTATTGCTTTTTTGTGGTGTTTCTATTCCTTTTGTTTCCCAGTTCTCCATAAAACATTTTAGGTCATCAGTAAATTACTTATTTTGTACGTTTCCTTTATATTTATCCGCATATATCCTAAGTTTTTTTGCCTGTGCTGATACCTTTAGTTTATTATTTGTAATAGTGTATGAGAGATCATGGTCTGTTCTGATACTGCACATTGCTTTTATCACATCTATCTGTCTGAGTATTTTTGTTGATTTTTTCCTTCTTCTGTGTTCTTCTAGCAGCGACACTTCTTGTTTTAATTGCCTTATAGTTTTCTCTATTGGATACTTCCATGGTGGCATTTGATTTCTCCCCTTCCTTTACTCTACTGCTTTGTGCTTTAGTGGTAAGACTTTCTCTCTTATTAATTTAGCTGCACGACAATATACCCTATTTACTTCTATTACATTGCATGAATTTCAATGAACCATCTTGATTACTGTGTTCATAGGTTCATAGGTTCATACTAGGCTATCTGCCCTAGGGCATTTATAAGTCTAGCCAGAGTGTGTGTGGCTTTCACCACCCCTTAGGATGAGAATACTATACCCATTAGTTTGCTGTGCCTCTGTCCAGCAGTGATACAGAGATGATTCCCAGGGTAAACCTACGATCTCCCATCCACTCGTCAAGATTTCTCTTGAACAGAGTCAGTGAGGGGCTCTGCCTCACATGGACTGGGATTCTGTTCCATAGTGTAGGGAGTCTCTGGGTGATGAATCTGTCCCTCCAGCATGTCCTATTTATATCCGTGTTGAGGTTTAAGTCTCTTGCTCTCGTGGCTCTGGTGATTTGGATTTTTTGAGGTGGAGCATGTCCATTAATTCCAGGTTGGACATGGCCTTGTATGTCAGGCACAGATCACCTCTGAGCAGACGGTATGCGACTGAATAGAGCTGGAGTTTCTTCAGTCAGGCATCGTATGACATATGTTTGAGCCCCTTTATCCTTTTGGTGAGGAACTTTTGGGGTCTTTCCAACTGCTGCAGGTGTTGGGTAAGGTACATTCCGAATGGGGCATTGTACTCAATCATTGGTCTGATAAGTGAAGAGTACAGGGGTACAATGACCTCTCCTGATCTGGATGTGAATCCCTTCATGATCAGGTGGGCAATGTAGAAGGTCTTCCTAACCACTTTGGCAATGTGAGTGTCAAAAGAGAGGTTACTGTCAACTTGGGTCCCCAGGTCCCTGATAACTTCTTCCGTGTTTAATGGATTACCACCTATGTATTATTAGGGGTTACCTTGTTTTTCCCAAAGGGTATGACTATACATTTTTTGGCATTTAGCATAAGGCCATGGCTCTGGTACCAGTTATTCATTTCTATGAGACCTCTCTGGAGGATGTCTGTGTCTGATGGAGTGTCAATTATGGTGCCCAGTTTGCAGTCATCTGCAAATTTTGTAAGCCACAATCCCCCTATGTTTGCCTGCACTTCAGAAAAATAAATCTGCTTCTTTCATTGATCTTAATATGTCTATCCATCTCTATTATATCAAGCAATGCTTCCCTTAGATCATTTTCTTCTAAACTAAGGGCACATTCTTTGCTCTCTGTTTCCTGCAGGCATTCTACAGAAAATTCCAGAACATTTTCTTGTGAAATAGTCTCTTTAGCTTCATTCTGTGTCATCCATTGATCTTTCATATGGGAACTCACTGGCCTATCACTCCACAATGTTGACTGCATCAAAGTTGCCACACTTTACTGTTCCTTCCCTTGCTGATTAACTCCAGGTGGACTTTTGTACTGGTTTCCTACTGAAGGCACCAAAGTATCTTCATATGGCAACTGAACAGATCTTCCCCCTCCACTGGTTTCTCCTTAATTTGGGGACTCAAATGTTCTGTCATGCCGTGATGTTACCAGAGTTAGATTTTCTACACTAAATCCTTTACTTCACAGGTAATCCATAACTTCAGTTTCTATTTCTTTAACTTCTCCATTGCTAATTCTCTTTTCTACGTCACCATTTGTTTTCTCATTTTTTCTATTGTTACATTTTCCATATCTGGATGCTTTTGCCTGTATTTGTCTTCAAATATCTTTGGTGCTGCTTTTTTGTAATGATTAGTTTTGCTTTCTCCTTTGAATAAATATTGTACCATATTAAATCTCTTTTTCTTTTCCATGTCTATATCTCTTCTTCAGATGTCTCCCGTCCACCTGTTTCTCCTTACTTTGAGGAATCATGGTTCCATCATGCTGTGACATAACCTGTGTTAGTCTTTCTACACCTTCACTTCACAGGTATTCCATAACTTCAGCTTCTATTTGTTTAACTTCTACCTTACTAATCTTCTATTCTACTTCCCCCCTTTGTGATCTTATTTTATGTATTGTGAAACTTTCCATATTTATGTGCCTTTGCCTGTATTTCTCTTTGAATATTTTGGAGCTGCCTTTTTTGTATTGATTAATTTGGCTTGCTCCTTTGAATAAATATTTCAGCATATCAGAGCTCATATTCTTTGTCATGTCCATGTTTCTTTTTTATACCTTTCAAAAAATCTCTAGATTTTGTTCTTTGTATTGGACTTTCTCAGACTTTTCTTTTTTTAAACAGCCCAAGTTTCCTTGATCTATGTAATCTTTTTCACAAATCTGTTGTATTAATGAACACAAATTTGCATTTGAAGCTTTTGACCTTTTTTCTTGTGCACGTATTTTTCTTTCCTCTAATTTCTTTCTTATCATCATTAATCCACTCTGTCATCTTTATGGCTGTCAGTTTTTGTGTTTTTCTGTGGACTATTGCTTTCATCGACAATAGGGGACATCCTCCTCCTGATCCTGGCCTATTACCATTGTAGGAATGCTTTCATGTCTTGAGGATTCTGCACTGTAATTTTTTCCAGTCCCAGCACCAGTGCAACTACTAGGATTGGGCACTTTTTTTTATCCTGGGACTTGCTCACTCAGCTGTCTTTTTTATTTTTTGACCTACTTCTGTCCATGATATATGCTATGTAAAATACTGTCTATATATGACGGTGTTGTCTTGGAGATATTTTGTAAAAATAGGGTCTACCTCATGAAAGCACTTAACAAGACTTGAGGAGGAATTCAGTTCTAGCAATACTATTCTCCTTTGCTTGCTGATTTTATCATCTTTCCATTCAGACCCCGAATCATGTGTGATGTGACACATGTTAATACATACTGTGAAACAGTAGATAGATGTGGACATATAGGAAGCCTTGGCATGTGTATTTTGTCCAAATAAATATCACTATTGTGAGAATGACTTTTCCAGGCTCTTCATAATGATGCTTCAACATTATTTTGTGTGCATTATGCAAACTCTAATTTGTTATATTATACATATGTATAGGACTAATGGCAGGTTTTGTATCAGACCTGGCACAGCAACACAATATGCAGTGTCTGCTCATATAGATAAATAGGTTTACCTTTGTTTTGTCACACATGCTATGTGCGATCGTCCTGTTGTGCGACCCGTATTACTGAAATACGGAGAACTTCGAAGGATCAGATGCTGAAAATGGTTTGCTGGAAAGCCATTTCTGACATCTGATCTATGTGTTTGAATGGCAAAAAAGCATTCGCTTATTTGCCATTCAAACACATGGTGAATCGGCATTGTCATTTTTTGCAGCCGTACTGTCAGCATTATGCAGGTCGGACATATGGCATATGACAATTCAAAGGTAAACCACATAAATAATGCATACTTGTATCAAAATGAGTTTATACATTTTTATGCATGCCTTATTAATGGTCATGCTTTATATCGGCCATGTTTGACATATAAATGTGATGTAGGTTACACACATTTTTGTAATTTATTTTGGATTGGATATATGCCTGTCCTCAAATAAGGTGTTAAAGTTAGATACAGTCAAACCATAGTATAAGATATAACAGTTAAAACATGTCAAATGTATACTTTCTGTCAGAATGTTCAGATATTCATTAATTTGAAGTTAATACCTGTTATGTATGCATAATGTCCTGTGTTGTAATGTGACAGAGAGTAGAATCCATGCCACTTACAATGATCAGATGACAATGACATGCCAGACCACTACCAGCCGAGTTGGGCTCCGAGGACCAGGACTGGGATTACAGGGAGACAATGATGATGATCATAACAGACCAGGACCTGCTTGTGCCATTGTTCCTGTGAATCAGTGTAGAAGACATCCACACTATACTAGGCTGATGATCACTGGGACCAGATCTGGGATGTGATGACAGACATGTTCCAGACACAGATAAAGGATCTGATATTTTTTTTCAGGACATGGCACAGGCCAAATGTGACTCCTTCTGGGAGATTACTAGGTAGAACTTTTTGTGATGTTCGACCCCATCAGGGTGGTCCTTCAGGGATGTGAGTACTGTCTGTACGATCCACTAATGCCATGCTGGTATTTTGTGTATTCAATTTGTACATCATAGGCACAATTGTGCACACATCTCATATTGCTGTCATTCTTTTAGGACAGACATCATGATGAACAATGCCCATATAAAGTCATATGTGACTTTATCATACTGCTGCAGTATGACACACATTAGCAAATAGCGTGTGCATTATCATTATTATTTACATAATCATCATATGTTGCCATTACTGCATACACTGCTTCATATGGTCAGGGTGCTTTCCCTTCAAAGTGTGTGTGTGTGTGTGTGTGTGTGTGTGTGTGTGTGTGTGTGTGTGTGTGTGTGTGTGTGTGTGTAAGCATGTGTGTGTGTGTGTGTGTGTGTGTGTGTGTGTGTGTGTGTGTGTGTGTGTGTGTGTGTGTGTGTGTGTGTGTGCGCGCACTCCTATGCATGCATTGCAGTATAATATTGCTCTGTCTGATACACTCTGGCTCTGTATGTAACAAATATGACTGCCACAGTTAGTATAATGTAAGTAGGATGCAAGTGTTCTGCTTGTGTTGTTCAAGTATACTTAGAATGGATGATAGCAACTCATGTACTACATTATTCCCATTCCTGCCATGTAACATAGTGAGGTCAGTGAAGTATGTTTCTATGGCCATGTTATCCATGTGTATACATTACACCCATCTGTGTGTTGATTGTTCCTGTCATATGTCTGTTCAACAACATGACATGTCCCTGAGTATGTACCCTGTGTAATATTGTTCAGTCATGCTATCCACTGGAGCAATGACCTTGCTTGTGTTGTGTACTGGAGATTATTGTACCATTTTCTACAAGTTTAATACTGCTGCTGTTTTAAAATAATGTGTCATGTACATCTGCACATGTGTCCATCACATAGTGCACTAACATGTAATGGTCCCTTATTGAATATACAGAGATGATGCTTTGTGTAGCATCATCCATGACTCCCTTTTTTGCCCATATCTTGCTTATGGCACTAACCAAGTAGCATGTTCAACGATTCTGGGTTGGACATGGCTCTGTATGTTAGACAGAGATCACCTCTGAGAAGGCGGTATGCAACAGAGAAAAGCCTTAGTTTTTTCAATCGTGCTGCATAGGGCAACTGTTTGAGGCCAGTAATCCTCTTAGTGAGGTACCTCTGTGGTCTCTCCAGCTGCTGGAGATGCCTAGCCAGGTACATTCCAATTGGTGCATTGTACTCAATAATG
Source organism: Protopterus annectens (assembly GCF_019279795.1). Lineage (NCBI taxonomy): Eukaryota > Metazoa > Chordata > Ceratodontiformes > Protopteridae > Protopterus > Protopterus annectens. The sequence continues at coordinate 240,865,201 of NC_056732.1, read as the reverse complement.
GGTCTGATGAGGGAAGAGTAGAGGGGCACCACTACATTCTTAGATCTTGATTCAAACCCTTTCATGATCAGATGGGTCACATAGAAGGATTTTCTAACCACCTTGGCAACATGGTTATCAAAGGAAAGCTGGCTATCTACTTGGGTCCCTAGATCCCTTATTACTTCTTTGGATTTCAGGGGGTTATTACCTCCTATGTGGTAGTTCGTGGGTACTCTGTTTTTTCCAAAGGGGATTGCTACGCATTTTTTAGCATTTAGCTTGAGACCATGGCTTTGGCACCATGCATCAGTCTCATTAAGGCCCTTCTGGAGGATATCCATGTCAGCCGGAGACTCTGTTATAGCACCCAGTTTGCAGTCATCTGCATACTTGGTCAGTCACAGCCCTTCAGTGCTTGCCTGTACTTCTGAGAAGTATATGCCAAACAGTAGGGGCTCCAGGACAGAGCCCTGAGGCACACTGCTCATTACTGGTCTGGATTCAGACATAGATCCTGCTCCTCTTACTTTGTGGGATCTGTCTGAGAGCCAGTTTGAGATCCATCTTGTGGCGTAAGGGTTTATGCCCAGGTTGGTGAGTTTATCAATAATACCCGAATGGGGAATAGTGTCAAATGCTTTAGCAAGTTCAAGGTAAGCCGTGTGCACCTCCTTTCCCTTATCTATAGCCTGAGTAACTGTCTCAAAGAAGTCCACCAGGTTCAGGAGGCATGATCTGCCCTTGATGAAGCCGAACTGTGTGGGGTCAAGTGTTTGGAGGTTCCCAATCTCCCCATTTATGAGTTCCATAATAATTTGCTTCATTGCCTTACAGATCAGACTGGTCAGGCTTATTGGTCGGTAGTTCCCAGGGTCGGTTGTGGGCCCACCCTTGTGCAGTGGAACCACCGTTGCTGTGCGCCATTCTATGGGCACATATCCTGTTGAGAGGCTGAGACTGAACAGGGTATTCAGATGCGGGGTTAATTCATTTTGGAGCTCACGTATGACACAGCCCAGGACACCATCTGGTCCCATGGAGGCAGTGTTTTTAGCTTTAGATAGAGCCTTATTAACCAACGTATCAGTAATAATTGGAGTTACACAATCCCCTGGAATAGTAATAGGCCCTGTAGGTGGTGGTGGGGGGGGGGGGGATTTGCACTGAACCTGTCAGCTGAGATGTTGGCAATGTCAGTGGGGTAAGTGTATTTTGTTCCATTTTGTACTAGCTCAGAACAGACCTGAGCATTGCCATTTAGGTTTTTGACGTAGCCATAGAAGGCCTTATGGTTATCCTTGGCATCCTTGGCAATTTTCTTTTAGAAATTGGCTTTAGTTGACTTGATGAGGGCCCTCAATTTTTTATTAATGCTGATCAGGGATGATTTTTCTACTTGAGATTTGCCCTTTTTTTGTATAAGTCTCCTCCTTTTATTGTATAGTTTGCTTATGGCCGGGGTCCACCAGACTGGTTTCTTCTTGCTTGAGGAAGGAGTCTTGGTTTTATTTGGGATAGCATGGTCCATGCAATCCTGAAGATGCATATAGAGTGCCTTGGTGTAGGATTCTGCATCCTGGATATCATTATCTTTCTGCAAGGGAATAGTGAAGCTTTCCACTTCTGATGCAAGTAGTTTGAAGTTTGCTTTGGAAAGGTTTTTTACAATGGTTTCTTTGACTGGGGGAGGTGGAGGGGGTGATGATGTCCAGGGTTATCAGTTTGTGGTCTGATCTAACCAGAGAGGGAGTGATAACGGGTGTGGTACAATGGTCGCCCATATTTGTGATGACTAAATCCAATATGTTGTCCCCTCTAGTGGGAGAACATACCAGTTGTTCAAGGGCATTTGAATTTATAAATTCTATGAACCGCTGGGCATAGGAGTTAGAACTTTGGTAGTTCACCCAGTCTATACCAGGGTAGTTGAAATCACCCAAAATTATGGTGTTGGGTAGGACCTTTATATTTTCCAATGCCTCAAGGAATGCTGAGTGAGCATCTTGGGACATGGTGGGCGATCTATAACAGGCTACGACTTGAAATGTGGTTTTGCCTGCTGACAGTTGCACATGGATGATCTCTGGGGCATCATGCTGCGCCACTAACCTGGAGATGTGGGTATCCTTGATGAATGTGGATACACCTCCACCCTTTGTACTGTGATCCGGTAACTGAGGCCAGAAGGTATGATATGAATTGTAACCTGGTAGTGCTGGGGTGCTCTCTGGAGCCTTGAACCAGGTTTCCATCACTGCACAAACATCGATTTTCTCCATACTGAGGAGTGCCTCGAGTGCGTGCATTTTGAAGTTGAGACTTCTGGCATTGAGTAGCATTACCCTTAGTTTTTGGTTACCTGTGCTGGTTATGGTGGTTGGTTTGTCCTTTGAGCCTTGCCTAAAACAGGCACTATGGGGATGGCAAGAGCCTTGGCCAGTATTCGAAAGCCTAGGGGTGACAGGTGCAAACCATCTCTGGTGAAACAGCGAGGCTTGTCTATCATGTCATCCCAGGCAGACAGACACTGGATCCCCTTAGAATGACACCAGAAGCTTAGCCAATTATTGAAATTGATCATTTTATCTTTGTATTGTGGTATAATTCTAGGTGAAGGTAGTATGCTACTCAAGGTCAGGATCATACCAGCTTGGGCTACATGATCAGAGAGCTCCTCAATGTCTCTTTTCATATAGTCCAGGGAGGTACATCTTGGGGAGGGACACAAAGCACTGGTTGGACAGAGAGGGTGCTAGAGGTTTTAGCTTGCCCACTAAGCTGAGATCTGGGCCCTATAGCTGTGCCAGTGGGGAGTCTTATTGGGGACCTGGAGAGCAAGGGAGTGACCAGCCCTGGACTGACTATGATCTCTGTGTGCTCTTAAGGGAAATTGCACTTTACTGTGTGTATTTGTTATCCTTTCCTCATATATGAGAAGCCCTCTCTGGTGTTAGTGGTGAGGATTGAGGGTCCTTGATTGCTGGGCCAGGGCACGGGCATCAAATATTAATTGTTTGGCAGTGGTGGGATATCCACACCACATATTAATTGGTTGGCAAATACTAATTGGCTTGTAGTGGTGTAGACTGAATCATGTAGCTTGTGTACAGTGAGCTTTGAAGGTATTTTTGTATTCTAAAACAGCCATGCAGTGAATACTCAGAGTTCAGATCACAATTGTTTTATTTCTTTTGTTAGCTTAGTTAGTCAGGGTGAGCAGGCAGCATGTCAGCAGAGGAGTATGGAAAGCTGACAAGGAGCCAGCTGGTGGAGCTGTGCCAGGCTAGGGGACTGGTGCATGGAAACCCGACTAAGGCAGACCTGATTGTAGCCTTGGTTACAGCTGCATCAGAAAACAGCAACCAGGCGGACAATCAGACTGGCAGTGGAGATATAATACCCTCAGAGAATGGACAGCTCAAGCTTTCTGCAGTGGACTTAAAAATCCAGCTGGAGCTAAAGAGACTTGAGTTGGAGGCCAGGCATGTGGAATTAGAAGCAGCAGAGAGATTGAGGCGTTTAGAGAGTGAGGAGAATGAGAAACTGCTATGCCTAGAAGCTGAGGAAAAAGAGAGGCAGAGGCAGCATGAGAAGCAGATGCTGACTCTTACCAGAGTCATGAAGGTAATGGGGAAGGGAGTAACTGGACCCCAGAAGCACAAATGGTCAGTAAATTTCTTCCTCAGTTTAAAGAAGAGGATAATTTTGATAGTTTCATTCATGAGTTTGAGAGGGTATGTAAACAGTATGAAGATGACCAAGGGCTCTGGGTACGTTTCCTGACCCCCTTACTCCATGGTAAAGCTGTAACCGTATTATCTAAAATGTCTGACATTGCATGTTTTGAGTATACTGCTGTAAAATAGTGTTTTTTTACGCAAACACCTGAAACGTATAGGAAAAAGTTTTGTGAGCATAGATGCAAGGCAGAGGAAAGTGTATGTGAATATGTTGCTGAACTGAGCACTTATTTCCATAGGTGGTTGAGTGGATGTCAGGTCACCACTTTTGAAGGGCTGGCAGAGCTTTTGGCGAGGGAACAAGCCCTTAGCACTTTGCCTGAGGACATGAGGATCTGGTTAGCTGATAGACAATGGGCTACTTCAGGTGAGTTGGGGAAGAAGGGAGACCTATACCTGGCAAGCAAGACAGCCCTGCACAGGAAAGGGACCCCCAGTACTGCTCATGTGTCTAAAGGAATCCATCGTGAGCAGCACAGACTGCCCCAATAGAATCTGCCAGTAGCAGGGGAAGCCACTAGTCCAGGTTAAATGTTTTGAATGCAATCAGTGGGGCCATGTAGCATACAGGTGTCCACAGAGGCAAGATGGGGAACCAAAGGTGAAGGATTCAGTAAGTGGGAAATACAAAATGCCAATAGTAGGTTGTCTTGAGACAACAGGGGTACTAAACTGCCATCCTGCAGATGTCCTGAGAGAGAAGGATTTGGATGAGGCAGTACCATGTGCTTATGAAGTTACACATGGTCAGGCTGGGAGACAAGCATGTGGGTCTGGTAGCCTGGGTTGACCTGGACAGACTTGCATACTTGCAGCCAGGACTGGTGAGGCAGTTACTTCAGGGAGGGAGCTACTCTGTAGCAGTGAGACTGAATGTGAGCCACAACTGCTTGTGTGTACTGATTATTCCTTGGACAGAGTGACTGCAAAGGTAGAGGTGAGTAGTAGTACCCAGGCTGACAGTGAGGCACCACTGTCAGAGGATGCGAGACTTCCTGTGGAAGGGGAGCAGGGAAGGGTTACAAGGAGATAGTTGAGGCAGGCTCAGTTCTCAGACCCTACATTGCAAGGCCTGAGGCAGGTAGCTAGGGAGGCACCTGATTCTCAAGGAAAGGGGGAATCTATATACTGGGACAAAGTGTTACTATACAGAGAGTGGACCCCTGAGGGAGGGCTAGAAGGTGAGAGAGTGCAGCATTTTGTAGTGCCTAGAGCCTACTGTCTGGTGCTTCTAGCCATAGCCCATGATATTCCCTTTGCAGGTCATATGGGCATAAAACATACAAAGAAGTGTATTATGCAGAATGTATATTGGCCTGGAATTTCCAGAGATGTAACAGGGTACTGCAGGACCTGTGAGCAGTGCCAAAAGGTAGGCAAGGCAGGAGATAAGGTGAGAGTTCCTTTGATGCCTTTGTCTGTTATTGAAGAGCCATTTCAGAGGGTATCTATGGATATTGTGGGTCCTCTGGGTACCCTAAGTTCCACAGGGAAATAGTATATCCTAGTGGTAGTGGATTATTCTACACGATACCCTGAGGCAGTGGCTTTGTACTTCACTGAGGCAGAGAAGGTGGCAAATGCTTTGTTAGAGATTTTCAGCAGGGTAGGTTTCCCAAAAGAAATACTGACTGACAGAGGTGCCAATTTCATATCAGACCTGCTGGCTTGTTTGTGGAAGTCCTGTGGGGTGAAGGACATGAAGACCACCCCTACCATCCCCAGACTAATGGTCTTGTTGAGAGATTAAACTCTACAATCAAGTCCATGCTAGGGACATTTGGAGATCAGTTTAAGAGGGAGTGGGACAAATATTTGCCCCACCTGTTGTTTGCTTACAGAGAAGTTCCTCAGGAATCCACAGGTTTTTCACCCCATGAGTTGCTGTATGGGCATAGACTGAGGGGACCTCTAGATTTAATTTGAGATGAGTGGAAAGGTGAGTGCAAGTCTCACAAGGAGTCTGTTGTAGCATACATCCTAAACCTCAGGACAAGGCTCAGGGAACTCATGGGCTTGGTCCAGGAGAACCTGGCAGAAGCCCAACAACAGAAAAAGGTGTGGTATGACAGTAATGCTCAAGCTAGAGAGTATGCTGTGGGGCAGCAGGTAATGGTTCTCATTCCTGTCAGACACAACAAGCTGCAAGCAGCTTGGGAGGGTCCCTACAAAGTGGTTAGAAAGATAAGTGATGTTAACTACATGGTGGAACTGCTAGGCAGACGGCAGGGGCACAAATTGTACCATGTTAACATGATGAAACTTTACCATGATAGGGAGGCCCTTGTGCTGAGCATTTGCAGTGGATTGCAGGAGGAGTCTGTGGGAGATCTGGGGACTGATCTCCTCAGTGAGGCTTAGGCTGACACCTCAGTGAAAGGGGTAGCAATGTCCCAGAATATATGAGAAGCCCTCTCTGATGTTAGTGGTGAGGGCTGAGACTCCTAGATTGCTGGGCCAGAGCATGGGTGTCACACACCTGTAGATGTAATTACACGTACAGCAAATGTACACTGGCCTGTGACAAATGCTGTTATCCTCCAACTATAGGTCACGAAACCCATTGCTGGGATGTTAGCAAAGTATCCCAGAGGGTAATTCAATTAAGTCTTGTCAAAGAATGACAAATAACAATAAATATTTCATGATAGTTTTGACATTGTGAGATATTGCCAACTGTACTAGGAAAAGTGGGATAGTGCATGTGTGACATCTGCCAGTATGGCTGGCTAAAGTTTTGTAAATGGTCTTGTGTCATTTGAATATCACATTGATTTTTACAGATGCTTGCATTAAAAATGTCTTTCCAAAAGTTGCTTATGTTAAAAATGTTGCAACAAAATCTTAGTTCTGAATGTGTATTGTGCCAGAGTCAGGTGACTAGATGTGATGTCATTCTATAACCAGCTAAAGGACGGCATTCTGGCAGAAGCAGTTTGTTCTTTCTTTTTCTTTTTGTTTTTCTTTGGAAACTGATATAAAAGATCTATGTCAGTTATCACAGTTCAGTTGTTCAGTTGTTAGTTGTACAGTTCACTCAGTATGTGGCATCTCATCTTGCCTTGTGAAAGTGAGCATGTCAGTAGTACATTTTGCCTTGCGATTCTAAGTGAGTTAACTAGGGACAGTTTCTCTTTAGTTCAGTTAGGAAAAGTACAGTAAGATTAGTTTAGTATTATTTATTTTTCTGCATCTGTGAGATTCTATCCAACTGTGTTATTTTTATATTTCCTGTGACTTGAAACTCTGTTGTTTATTGTAACTAAATATTAAGTATTTTCATGTTTTCTATTTTTTTTATCCATTATTAAATATTTTTATACCTTTTCATTCTCACTGGTCTTTTAATGAATACTTTCAACAACTTGAGAGTACTTGTGCTTATTTTCATTGCATTGTAGCAACTCTAATAAGCCTTACTGCTTCAGTCAAACACTACCATTTATATCAGTATTAATTTGACACAGTATAATTGGTTAACCTTTGTAAGAGTCATAAAGCATCTGACTGGTGGCAGCAATCTACCTTATAGTCTGGAGAGAAGGGACACAGCTGGTGAATCAGGTGTGTGTGTGTGTGTGCGTGTGTGTGTGTGTGTGTGTGTGTGTGTGTGTGTGTGTGTGTGTGTGTGTGTGTGTGTGTGTGTGTGTGAAAAATCAGATATTCAAGTGTGTGTCAGATACTTGGAACTGACACCCGGACACAGTGCTTCAAGTTGAGTTCCAGTGGAGCATGTTCTCTGTGTGCTCTTGAGGGAAATTGTGTTTGATGCAGAGAGCTGTATTTGAAAATACTGTGTAAATCAATTCCTGTTTTCAGTGACTGCCTCTCACTGTTGTCACTGGTAAGGATTGGGGCTCCTTGATTACTGGCTCGGGGTAAAGTGGGGCCATCACAACATTCATTGCTTAAAAAGCTCTTTGCTAAAAGGCACTCATCTACTACATTATTATAGTAGGCATGACAAGGAATTACAGCAAACACTACCATAACAGCAAGTAAGCAACACAAAAACACAAACAAAATCTCATAACACAGGCCCACTCACATGTTTTGATGATCTTGCAACATGTCATACATTGAGAAATGTTATATAAGCCCTCATGTTCCATAAAGCTGTACAGTGGGAACAAATGAATATCAGTAACATGTAAATGCTTGGATGAATACATGCAATACGAAGCCATTATTATTTTGAAAATAAGTAAAGGCTTTGAGCAATCACTGCCATAATCAACATTTGCATCTTTCCAGACTTGAACACATGCCAGGACAGATATCGGAAAGCTGTGTATCAACTATTGACACCACAGAAATAGGCATACCAGTTGTGTCATGAAGAGCACATTTGAAGGGCATACATCAATATATTGTTGTGTCCCTTGTACTGTGCCATATCTGCATTCCTTGCCTAAGCCACTTCTCTCTGTCACAAGTGTTTGACAAAAAGATATAACAGATTCAAACCCTTGCCAACCATGCTACAAACTTAACAGAGCTGTGTGTTAACTGTGTCTGCAACAGAAGATAGTAATGAAGGTTGTCCCAAATAACACAAATCAAGGTATAATGTAAGAAAAGTGTTTTGAAAAAAAAATTATATCCAATAAACATTTGTCTCACTGATGAAAAGGGGGTAGCTATGTTAATGTGCACTTCTGTGAACAATACAATATCAGTGCTGGTTGGCAAGTCTTAATTTCTGTCCACGTTGTTTAATACACATACAGTCACAGATTCAAACCATTGTCTAGATAAATAGATATACTATACAAGGCTGTATTGACTACAAATGCCACAGGAACACTCTAACTAGAAGAATTACAGAAAAGTTATCTGACTGCCATGAAATCTCTTTTGTGTTGAAAGGTATGTGTCCAACATGAAAATGGATGGAAATAAGTTCATACGATATTGTATGTGTCACATTACTACACTGGCATAATGATGTCCTTTGCTGGAATTGAACAGCCACCTATGCAAGTACACAAGCTAATAAAATGTCTATATCTACATGGGTCACAGGTGACGTTTTAACACAACTGTGATACACAACTTATGTAATGTCATGACAGCATATTGTTGTGTTATGAAAAAGTTGTTTTTGGTAAAAGTCAGGAGTGACACCTCTCCCCCTATAATTGTATATATGAAAACTGTGATGGATATCATTCATGCAAAGTTAAAATAAATTAATACCACGCAAGATTAGAAATGCGTGTTCATCCATGACAAAAGTCTGAGTGACACTTGGACAAAAACGCATTTCTAATTTTGTGTGGCGTTAATTTATTTTAACCTTGGTCAATTAAGGGAGTGGATTTTACACCATTGGACAGTGCCCGTTTCTTGTGTCCAGATACTGTCGTTAGTTGTACAATCTGTCTTCTTGTCACAAAATATTGTATGACGCTAGGTATACCCAAACACATGTGTTGCATAATACATTCATACACTGGGATGGTAGAAGGATAATCATGTGTAATGCATAGATACCACATATTTGAACTCGTGTCTTACTACGGCAACAAGGTACAGAACATTGTATCATTTTCTCATCTCAGAGGAGAAGGTTTAGTCTTAGGTTTACAAAATACAACAATGGTGTAGTCTATGTTAAAGGGCACAGAAAGTATTGTAAGAGAAATCTCCAGCTATACATTTTATACATCAGATATTTGGTTGGCAACATTGTTACCTACATGTACATTCGCATTCACAATGACATAACTGACTTTAAGATGTAATGCCTGGCTTTGAACATACAACCTCTCTAAGATCACAAGCTAGACAACATTGTGTTAATTGGAAGTGCAACTTAAGATGTTGTTTTACAGTTGTGACCATGCACATTTGAATGGATGACATCAACATGGTTTTAATAGGGTGATGTGTCTGCTAATAGGGAATCAAAGTATTGGGATAGCCCACTAACACTGTACAGTTACACATCATATCTGTAGTTGAAGACATGACAGCGCAGACACATAAACACACTCATAGCACAGGCTTATTTCCATACCTGTCTCAGCCACATATTTGCTCTGTAGTTTGGACTGTGCAGTGGTGCAGCTGTTGCATTGTCACCTCACAGAAAGAGGTTCTTCGGTTCAATACATGGTCGGGGTGCCTTCTGTGCAGAGTCTGCATGTCCTCCCTGTATTTGTGTGAGTTTTCTCCGGGTGCTCCGGTTTCCTCCCACATTACAAAGACATGCGTCTGGAGCATTTCTCCCCGGGCCTCCGCTGAAAATTGTTTTGGTTCCAAGTCGGACTTTCCCAGTAAACAAATGTTAAATAAATAAATAAAAATAAATATTAGTCCTTACACATGCTATTTTGAGGAGCTGCCATTCTTGTTCTTCAATTCCACCTATTTTCTTTTCATCTTGGGGTGGTAGAACCCGGAGTAATTCCTTGAACTGTTGTATTTTCTCTACAATCAACTTCCAGCCTGGTCTCTGACCATTGCTTGAAGCTGACTGTGGCAACCAGTATACTGTGGGGTGACTGTTTTACTGGTGATTACTTTGTAATCACTGATTCTACGTCAGTGCCCTTTTGTGACTAGGAGGAAATCCACCTGAGTTGTATGTTGGCCACTCTTGTTATGTGATCGTGTGACTGTCTCTCTTTCTGAGCTATGTGTTGGCTACTATCAAGCCATTTGCCAGACAGAAGTCTAGAATGAGCTCTTCTTCTTTATTCCCGTTGCCCCAACCATGTGGACACAGGCACTCAACTTCCAAGCTGCATCCTGTCACTGAACTACAGTGAGTGTAGCAATTTTTAGTTCATTTTTTCAGGTTGATTGGATTTACAACCAGCTTTCATACAGCAGAGCTATCCAGGTAACCCAGACTTGGCAACTGGACACCAGCTGGCCAGTAGCTTATTGACCCAGGGCTGCTGGGCTTTGTGTTGGGCATACACTGGCCAATATGGGCATATACATCCCTCCCATTATTATCATGAGTCCCTGGCATAGGTCAAGTCCTCAACCCATTTGTCACCGGCAAATGCCCATGCCCATTCAGCGACATTAGTTAACAAGACTGAATCACCATTGAGTGGCTAGCCTTGCCACAGTATGCAGTCTGTGATCCATGTTCTCCTGTTTTGAGGATAATGCCCACCACAGTAGATGCCCAGAGGAGTTGGCCTATACACCTCTTCCCCCATAGGGCATCATAGGCACCATGTAGAGTCTGTGCTTCTGCCAACAGCTCGATATATTTGGGGAGTTTGAGATGGAAACATTTGGTATGTTTTTTTGGAGGTGGGTAGAACCCCACAGAGACACAGGGAGAACATAGTAACTCCAAACAGGCATTTCTCCAGAGGTCAGGATCAAACCTTGTACCCTGTGCATTAAAGGCAAAAACCTTAACCATTATGCCAACTGGTTTGTAATATGCAAAATGTTCCATTAATTGTGTCACTGTCAGTTATATTGGCTCATGTTTGGATAATGTGCATTGACAATATGAACAGACATTTCCAAAATCTGACAGTGCCCTGCTGTATAACACTGACAGAGTATTTGTGATAAATACCTGGATAGCTCTGCTGTGTGAAAGCTGGTTGTAAATCCAATCAACCTGAAAAAAATGAACTAAGAATTGCTACACTCACTGTAGTTCAGTGACAGGATGCAGCTTGTTGCAAGTGTAAGTGTTGGAATGAAGACATACCTTAACAGACTGATGTCATTCTGTCAACATCACTGAAACCCAGATACTGTGAAATCCAGAAAGCCACCATGAAAAACTTTTCAAAAGCAAACTTCACGTTACTTAAGACCGAGGTGGAAAGTTTCAAAGCTCCCATGCTGAAGGATAACACTGTCCAAGCTGCAAAATCCTTTACTAATGCATTCTACGGGCAGCTACAAGAATGCATGGATCGTGCCATCCCAAGCAAAACCAAGACTCACTCCTCCAAGAAAAGTAAACCAGTCTGGTGGACTCCTGCCATAAACAAGCTATACAATAGAAGGAGGAAACTAGTGCAGAAAAGAGTAAAATCCCAAGAAGGGAAGACATCCCTGATCAGTATCAGCAAGAAACTACAATCCTCATAAAATCATCCAAGGCGAGCTTTGAAAGAAAAATTACCAAGGACTCCAAAGATAACCACAAGGCATTCTTTAGCTATGTCAAGAATCTAAGTGGCAATGCTCAGATCTGCTCGGAGTTAGTGCAGAATGGCACAAAATACACTGAACCAACCGATATCGCTAATATCCTGGCAGACAGGTTCAGTGCAAACTTCACCCCCCTCTCACCCCCAAAAGGGCCCATAACCATACCAGAAGAATGTAGAGTCCCTGAAATCACTGACACCCACATTAAAACAGCCCTCTCCAAAGCCAAAAACGCAGCATCAATGGGACCGAACAGTGTCCCAGGCTGCATCCTACATGAGCTCAAAGATGAACTAACCCCTCACCTAAACACACTGCTCAAACTCAGCCTCTCCACAGGCTACATACCCATAGAGTGGTGCACAGCAATGGTTATTCTGCTCCACAAAGGTGGAGCCACAAGAGACCCCAGGAACTATCGCCCTATAAGCCTGTCTAGCTTGGTCTGCAAGGCTATGGAACGCATCATCATGGAACTCATTAACAGAGACATTGGGAACCTCCAAACACTGGACCCTACCCAGTTTGGCTTTGTTAAGGGCAGATCATGCCTTCTAAACCTGGTGGACTTCTTTGAGGCAGATACCAAGGCTATAGATGAGGGAAAGGTGGTACAGACAGCCTACCTAGACCTCGCTAAGGCCTTCGACACCATTCCCCATTCTGGTATTATAGACAAGCTCACCAGCCTGAACATAAACCCCTATGTCACAAGATGGGTTGCCAACTGGCTCATGAACAGAACCCACATGGTGAGAGTTGCGGGAGCTAGATCCGTCTCTAAATCAGTTACAAGTGGTGTTCCCCAGGGCTCAGTCCTAGGACCCCCTACTGTTCAGCAAATACTTCTCAGAGGTATAGGCAAGCACAGGAGGACTATGGCTGACCAAGTTCACAGACAACTGCAAACTAGGGGCTATAATTGACTCTCTGGCTGACACAGACATCCTCCAAAAGGGTCTCACTGAGACAGATACCTGATGTCAAAATCATGGCCACAAGCTAAATGTCAAAACGTGCATAGTCATCCCCTTTGGAAAAAACAAAGTACCCACAAGCTACCACATAGGTGGTAGTCCCCTAAATACGGAATACATAATAAGGGATCGGGGAACCCACATAGATAGTAATCTCACCTTTGATAATCACATTGCCAAAGTGGTTAGAAAATCCTTCTACATGGCCCACCTAATCAAAAAAGGGTTCGCATCCAGATCAAAAGAGGTCATTGTGCCCCTCTATTCATCACTCATCAGACCCATCTTAGAGTACAACGCCCCATTTGGGATGTACCTTACAATTACTGCAACAGCTGGAAAGACCACAGAAGTACCTCACCAAGAGGATCAATGGCCTCAAACAGATGCCCTTTGCAGCTCGACTGAAGAAACTCCAGTTGTACTCGGTTGCATACCGTCTACTCAGAGGTGATCTCTGCCTGACATACAAGGCCATGTCCAACCCAGAATTGATGGACATGCTCCACCTAAAGAAAACCTTATTACCTTGAGCCACACGCTCTAGGGATCAAAACCTCACCACAACAATAAATAGGACATGCTGGAGGGATAGATTTCTGTCCCAGAGACTTCCCATGCTTTGGAACAGGATTCCAGTCTACATTAGGCAGAGCTCCTCGCTAACACTCTTCAAGAGAAACCTTGACAAGTGGATGGGAAGCAGAAAGTTTACCTCGGGGATCACTTCAGTGGCTCAGCTGGACAGAGGCACAGGGAACCAATCTAAGGGGGCGGCGAAAGCCAACACATTCTGGCTAGGCTTATAAATGCCTTCAGGCAGATAGACTAGTACCCACCTATGAACCTATGAACCTATTATTTATAACATTCCATTAACACATACAGAAGTTGTACAATCCACTTGCATAATTCTTTGTTGTAATTTTTGCTTTAATTCTGTATCTGAAGTGCACCTTTGATAAGCTCATTTGTGCGGCTGATGGCAAAGTATCAATGCATGTGTAATCATATCTTGGGTGTTGAATTTAGAACAGGAATTAGCAGTAGCCTAGGGTGCTCCATGCCAACCTTCATTCAAATAAGCAGTATAGACAAACAACCATGTCTGAATCTGATAGAATACAGAACAGATTGCATTTCATGTATCACGCTTTACACATTTGCCATGTCAGTTGTAGTCCTTCACTCCTTATATGTATGTATGTATGATACAGGTGTATAGTCACTCAGTCCTCAAATACAAAGACTGTCCATGTATTTGTGCCATGTTGCAATTGATGCTGTGTAATTATATGTGTCTATATGACATCATTGAGTTCTACAGTCAATACATCTATAACAGACAGGTATATGTTATCATTATTTTACCTCCGAGCATGGATGTCAATGCAGCCTCATCAATCCTATCAACTTGTGTGTATATCAGCAATAAGATCCATATGTGACTACTGTAGTGTGGTTTTAAACAGTAAAAAAGCATTGAATGTACCTCATTTATTTATTTTTGGGAAGATATGAGCATGTTGTGAATGATTATGAAACACATGAGGTACCAAGCATGTTACTGCTGGTTGAGATATGGGTTATGGAAACAGTATAGAAGCAAGGAGGTTTACTTGATCAGGCAGAAGGGGTGGAAAAGGGAGATATTTGGAGACAGAGATACAAATACAGACATACAATGAGATTAATTTATGGTTCATTTCTGCACATCTTTGTGGTATATTATCCTGCATTTTCTTACCTATATAAATTTACAAAATCAAATATATGGCATTTCTTAATGCTTAATGCTTCCGATCATCAATGATTCTCAAGAAATTCTCAAGGGCAGGGATGACAACAACAAGCATTAAAATGCAGAAATGTGTACATCCTTTGAAGATCTGTTCACGAAGGGACAGTGAGGACCGATTGAAGCAGGGGAAAATGTAGGCAACAGCCTTCTTCACAGTAAAGACAGGTATAACATCCCATAAGGGATATGACATCTTGCAGCCTTATACATATGCAACACTGTCTACAATAATACTATCAGTCTGTATATGGCTAAGCACAATTGCATGATTTCATCCATGCTACTATGGCCAAAATTAGTCTTCAGTTTATGCCAGAAGATGTGAAATGACATTTACCATCACTCACCATCCGTGTGTGATGCCAGGCTCCATGTGAAAGATGAGGACACTAAATGGGGAGGAGAAATTGTGAGATGGGGATACAGACATAGGAAGAGATTTGCTTATGGTCCATTTCTGCACATCTTTGTGTTATATAACTCTTCAGTTTGTCATCATAATTATTCAGGCAAGATCTGTAAGAGACAAGATTCTCATTAGGGAGCAAGGGGATTAGCACAGCAGCTGGATAATGATGTGTTAAAATGCGTAGTCAACACTTATACACAAAGGAATCATACAAAACATTCAATAGAACTTTGGCATACATCTGGATTCACACTTTGACAGTATTCAAAAACAAATCTACAGAGCTGAGTATTACCTAACAATGGTACATGGGAATTCCTACTTCATAATGTTCAAATCTGACACCAGTTTGAAGCAAAGGAGGATGTATGTATCAGCCATCATGACACTCATGGCAGTCCCATAATGTGCACATTATTTCCAGTACCATAATATATATGCAACAATAAAAATGGATGATACAGAAGGGGACAGATAGAGAGATTGAGGCAGCGATAGAAACAGAAAAATAATGTTTTATTTTTCTGGGCCATTTATGACCATATCACAAGATTTTGCCATAAGGCGTGTACTGCCATTTCCCATAAATCATGCAAATGCTGAGGAGACAAACTGATGACACAGAAGGGGTTAGAGGCATAGAGAAGGAGAGTTGGAGGCAGAGAACAAGTAAATTATGATGGAAGCAGGGTAATGGTGGCTGAATACAATATGTAGAACAGCTACACATAAAATAGTCTTATAAAAACAGTCAATAACAGTTTAACATAGTTATGGAAACTAAGGTCGGGTGGCACAATGCCAGGGTAATCCTATGGGCTAGGATTGTAAAGGCTCCAGGGCCATTAGCCTAGTATACACCTATGAACCAATGAACCTATGGATTAGAACCCTTGAAATTATGCAAAAATCAGTCTATAAATCTGAACATTATCTCAACACACCACAAAGGAACTCCTGCATCAAAAATTTAAAATCACACAGTTGAAGGGACAGTGACAAATCATTGAAGCAAGGGAGGATGTAGGCATTTTTAATCTGTCATGCTCTGTACAATAAGATGTTTGTTATAGGGAGCAAGAAGGGGCAGGCAAATAGAAACAAGATTAAGACATAAGCAAGATAAGGGTGGTTTAGTATATCTCCTGTTGGGGAGGGAATGTGTTTGTAAATGATTTATTGCTGCACTATTACAATGCAAGTATGTTTCCCTAGTCCTGCTAGGGTGAGAAATGTGGTAACTGGAGATAAATACATAACAGGAATATAAAATGACGTAAGATTTTTTTAGCAAATGCTTGAAATTGAACCTTTGACACTATGCAAAAACAACTGTCTACAGATGTGTGAATTATCTTAACACACCACATAGGAGGTCTTAACTTTATTATGCCCAGCAGCCTAATAACTGTTACAGTAACATTTCAAAGTAGCGCCTTTTTGTATTCCTATAGCACAGTGGGTTTAAGCATATTTGCATGAAGATAACCTGACTAGTGTGGGCAATGGCAAAAACTCACCACTTTTTGCCATAGGACAAGAAATAGCAGTCACCATCAATCAGCACTGGTATACAATGACAAGCTCTGTGCAAAAGCTGAGGAAAAAACTGAAGTATTTTTGATGGGCCATCATTGACCATGTGTGGTGTGTTGTATGTGTTTGCATTTTTTGACCAGATCAAAAGTGATAAAATGCGGTTGATAACTTGATATGACAGTGGTTGAAAATGGTGGAGGGGGGGGGCAAGGAAAAGAATACAGGAATTTTCAGGATGGTGGTGAGAGAGCACCATAGCTCTCCATGTCATCACAACATATATGTAGAACTGTACACAGAATTTGATGAGTTTGAGGAGTCACTACAACAAGGAAGGGTGACAACAACAGAATCATGTTGTAGAGCCAATTGGTTTAAATCAGGTGTGTCAGGATAACATACAGGTGAAGTGGAAAGTTATTTATGGGGTGTGGGACGTGCCCATTTGTTGTGGTAGAGAGAGGGGACTGTTCGGGAAGTTGTTTAGGAATAGGATGGTCAGGCAGGTAGGGTAGGTTATGTAGCAAGTACAGACATACAGGACATACAAGACAGATAGGGATGGTCATGGCCACAAATGGTTGGGGAAACATCATGATTTTGGATAGATAGGGAACGTTGAAGGTGCATTTGCATCCAGCTTGAGCACAGTGAGTCTCTAGTCCTCACTCTCAAGGCTGCCATCACTGTCTCTTATGTTAGTTTCCTGGTTCAGTGCTCGATGTGGCATCGAGTTGGCATACTGATGCAGGACATTTTCAACTCTGCCAATTTGGGCACTGAGGCCCCTCGCCATTATGTTCTCCAACAACCCTGTCAGCTCTCGACCGGTGACAAAATCACCAACCCCACTAGTACTGCTTCTGGAGAGTACTATTGTACCAGCAGCCAGGACAGAGCTACCTGATACAGGTGGAGCAGGTAGGGCAGGGACTGTGGAGGCAACACTCACAGGTTGTAACCATAAAGTGCTGGGTGTCTGTGCTGTCTGTAGTAGAGCTGCCTGTGGAGTTATGGCAGTCTGAACTGCAGTGGTCAGTCTAGCTCCCTGCACTGATGGTCAGTTTGGTTTCAACAGCAATGTTGCTCCTAAAGCATTTTTATATAGGTAAAGCTCAGCACTTGCTCCTAAAGCATTTTTATATAGGTAAAGTACTTGTATACTAAACAAAGTACTACATTAGCCTAGAATCCCCTTGAGTACCCATTTCCCTATAGGTCCCTTCTGACTCAGTTACACAGCAAACTTTTTCACTTTTTCTAGCATGTCGAAGGGTCAGTTGCTAGCGTCCTCTCCTGTTCAGCTGGTGAATCTGGGCATCTTGAGGCAATGTTACAATTGCCTCATGTACACAGACAACCCACTCCTTCTCCCACAAAACACAAATACATGTGAGAGATGCAACTATATAGCCAAACTGGAGGCTGAGCTCTCTCAACTCAGGACTGGCAAGACCAGACAGGAGGAGAAGGAAACCACGCACACCACAAACCCAGTTCCACATAGAACTATCACAACTGCAAAACAAACACATAAACACACAAAGACATACTCAGAGGCACTGATCAAAAATCTACCAAAACTACAGAGGCCTCCAAAGCAGACACCCAAGCAACTGCCACCTCAAGACATAAGACATGCAACACATAGTTCTCAAAGTCAGTGTGCTAAACAGTCACAGCCCTTAAGGCCAAACACAATGCCAGACACACTTGTTATAGGTGACTCCATAGTCAGACACACTGACGTCCCACTCACCAGACTGAACAAGGAAAAGATCACAGTAAGCTGCCTGTCAGGCACTAGAATCCGCCACATAACACAAGCACTCAGGTCACTCCACAGCAAGTACAAGTATGACTCAGTCATTGTCCATGCCGGTGTGAACGACCTGAGACATACCTCCCTAGACTACATGAAAAGAGACATAGAGGAGCTCTCAGATTATGTATCCCAGGCGGGTATGAACCTGACCCTGAGCAGTATCCTACCCTCACCAAGAATGATGCCACAATACAGAGACAAAATGATCAGCTTTAATAATTGGCTTAATTACTGGTGTCATTCTAAGGGGATCCAATGTCTGTCTGCCTGGGATGACATGCTTGACAAGCCACGCTGCCAAGGGGCGGCTTGCACCTGTCACCCTGGGCTTCCGGATATTGGCAAAGGCTCTTGCCACCCCATAGTGCCTTTTTAGGCAAGGCTCAAATGATAAACCTACCGCCCTAGAAAACAAAATGGAGAAAACTAAGGGTAATACTGCTCAATGCCAGAAGTCTAAACCTCAAGATGCACGCCCTCGAAGCCCTCCTCAGTATGGAGAACATTGATGTCTGTGCTGTGACTGAAACCTGGTTCAAGGCTCGTGAGAGCACCCCAGCACTATCAGGTTATACCTCATATCATGCGTTCCGGCCCCAAAATCCGGACCGAACCACAAAAGGAGGGGGAGTATCCATATTCATAAAGGATACCCACACCTCCAGGTTAGTGGCAATGCACGAAGCATCGGAGACCATCCAGGTGCAATTAACCATAGGTAAAACTGCCCTACAGTTTGTAACATGCTACAGACCACCTTCTCAAACTCAGGAAACCCACACAGCCTTCCTGAAGACACTGGAGAGTATGAATGTCTCTCCAAACACCATCATATTGGGTGACTTCAACTACCCAAACATAGACTGGGAACATTACTCAAGCCCCAACACCCTAGCCCAAAGGTTCCTTGAGTTCATAAACTCAAATGCTATGGAACAACTAGTCACCATTCCCACAAGAGGAGAAAATATACTAGACCTGATCATCACAAACATGGGGACAAAATGCTCCACACGGAAGTATATCCCTCATTGGTGAGATCAGACCATAAATTAATCTCACTGGAGATCCACATCCCGCCCCACCCCCAGCAAAAGACCACAGTGAAGAACTTCTCAAAAGCAAACTTCACACTTCTTAAGACTGGAGTGGTATCCTTCAAGGCCCCCGAGCTAGTGGAAACCACAACCCACGCTGCTGAAACCCTTACAAATGCCTTCTCTGAGCACCTCCAGGAATGTATGGATCAAGCAATCCCTAATAAAATCAAGACCCTTTCCACCAAAGGCAGGCGCCCAGTTTGGTGGACTCCAGCCATAAACAAACTCTACAACAAGAGGAGAAAGCTACTACATGACAGAGCAAAGGGAAGGCATCTCTGATCAATACTAGCAAAAAACTACGATCACTCATAAAATCATCCAAGGCCAACTTTGAGAGAAAAATCGCTAATGACACAAAAGACAATCATAAAGCCTTCTTTAGCTATGTTAGAAACCTGGGTGGAAACTCCCAGATATGCTCAGAATTAGTCCAAAATGATAAAAAAATCACTGAACCCACAGACATTGCCAACATACTGGCAGACAGGTTCAATGCAAATTTCTCCCCTCCCTCCCCCCCAAAAGGAGAAATATCTATCCCACGAGTGTCTAGCCTCCCAAACATCTCAGATGCCCAGGTGAGAGCTGCTCTCTCTAAAGCAAAAAACACAGCATCAATGGGACCGGACGGTGTCCCCAGCTGCATGCTACACGAACTCAATGAGGAACTAAACCCACACATAAGGCTGCTGTTTAATCTTAGCCTTACAGGATACGTACCCAAAGAATGGCGTACGGCAACTGTGGTCCCACTCCACAAAGGCGGTGCTTCTACGGACCCTGGAAATTACCGCCCCATAAGCTTGACGAGCCTTGTCTGCAAAGCTATGGAGAGGATCATAATGGAACTCATAAATAAAGACATTGGGGACCTACAGACACTGGATCCTACCCAATTTGGCTTTGTCAAGGGCAGATCCTGCCTCTTGAACTTGGTCGACTTTTTCAAAACAGTCACTAAGGCCATTGATGAGGGTAAGGCAGTTCACACAGCCTACCTTGACCTAGCAAAAGCTTTCGACACAATACCCCACTCTGGCATCATAGAAAAGCTCACCAGCTTAGATGTAAACCCATATGTCACAAGATGGGTTGCAAACTGGCTCAAGGACAGAACACACAGGGTTAGAGTTGCTGGTGCCATGTCAGACTCTAAGCTGGTCACAAGCGGTGTCCCACAGGGCTCAGTCCTGGGCCCCCTCTTGTTCGGTATTTATTAAAGTGCAGGCAAACATAGGGGGATTGTGGCTGACACAATTTGCAGATGACTGCAAACTGGGCACCATAATTGACACTAAATCAGACACAGACATCCTCCAGAAAGGTCTCATAGAAATGGATAACTGGTCCCAGAGCCATGGCCTTAAGCTAAATGCCAAAAAATGTATAGTCATACCCTTTGGGAAAAACAAGGTAACCCCTAATTACCACATAGGTGGTAATCCATTAAACACGGAAGAAGTTATCAGGGACCTGGGGACCCAAGTTGACAGCAACCTCTATTTTGGCACTCACATTGCCAAAGTGGTTAGGAAGACCTTCTACATTGCCCACCTGATCATGAAGGGATTCACATCCAGATCAGGAGAGGTCATTGTACCCCTGTACTCTTCACTTATCAGACCAATGATTGAGTACAACACCCCATTCGGAATGTACCTTACCCGACACCTGCAGCAGTTGGAAAGACCCCAAAAGTTCCTCACCAAAAGGATAAAGGGGCTCAAACATATGTCACACGATGCCCGACTGAAGAAACTCCAGCTCTATTTAGTCGCATACCGTCTGCTCAGAGGTGATCTGTGCCTGACATACAAGGCCATGTCCAACCCGGAATTAATGGACATGCTCCACCTCAAAAAATCCAAATCCACCAGAGCCACGAGAGCAAGAGACTTAAACCTCAACACTGATATAAATAGGACGTGCTGGAGGGACAGATTCATCACCCAGAGACTCCCTACACTATGGAACAGAATCCCAGTCCATGTGAGGCAGAGCCCCTCACTGACTCTGTTCAAGAGAAATCTTGACGAGTGGATGGGAGATCGTAGGTTTACCCCGGGAATCATCTCTGTATCACTGCTGGACAGAGGCACAGCAAACTAATGGGTATAGTATTCTCATCCTAAGGGGTGGTGAAAGCCACACACACTCTGGCTAGGCTTATAAATGCCCTAGGGCAGATAGCCTAGTATGAACCTATGAACCTATGAACCTATGTATCCCAAATAAAGGGAGAGAGAGAAGGTTGGGGAGACAAAACAGAGATAATAAGATCAATGGAATGTCACATCATCTTATTATTTCAATACATAAACAAATATGGCACATAATTATGTTCACCTCTGACACATCCAGATATGATGTGAAGGCATTAACATGTCATAAAATAAATCATTCTCAGTGCTGTTATATAAGACATGGAAACATTTCTTTCCCTATGCCATGTCTGATATATTCTTTCCAAGTTAATAATTGCAATTACCAGTATTGTATTGTTGATATCCTTCAGTACTGCAGTTAATATTACAGAAATTTTATCCTGTAATAAAAAATAACTTCTATTTGTGGGAACTGAATCCATACACAACTAAGGTGATACACTCATTGCCTTATGGAATCACCAAGAGCTATTGGAGAAGGCATGTAGGCTTGATACAAAGTTTAGGTATGCCTGCTGAAACTGATATGGTCTGATGGCCTGAAAAGCATTATACGACTTGCATTTATACCTGATACATACTTACTCAGTGCCTCTCTGAGGTTAGTCTCTCCTGATGCACCTCATGGTTCAGTGCTATCTCTCCTGCAGGAGAAAAACAATATGGAAGCCTAATGAATAAATGCATTGGCTGCTCAATCCTGCTATGGCTCTGATTGTTAATGTGTCACTATACTTACACAACTGAGGGGTGTTTTGTGTCTTAAATTCCTGCTGCCATTGGCTCAGGAGGTCTTGCTTATACTTCTTCATATCACTGTACTGGTGACAACATTGCTCCCAGTGTTTGGAATGTATTAGAGACAGGCTTGGCCATCTTATTGCAAGCCTCAGCCTTATAGTCAGACCCAGTATAATCCCCCTGCAGCAGGCTATGGTTGAGGAGTGCCACAAAAATCCTGGACTCCTCAGCATCCCACCTTTCTGCTCTAAATGTAAGACCATCATCACCTTCACCAACCATGTTTACAGAAGTCAAGCTAGAACTATATGTCTGAATTGGCACTCAGTGCAGATCTCGCATATAGCAGCCAGTGTGCAGAGACAAGCAACCTTGACAGCTGCATTTGTGCAATTGAAAGCAGAAACATGGCTTAACAGACACACTGGCAATGTTTACATCCAAAAGTATTGAAGGTGTGAAATATGGCAGTGAGATTTTGCCTTGCATGATGATCCACCTATTTACACATGCTCCAATGTTAAACACTGAAATGTTTTATGGTATTGGTTATAATCATCGCCGGTTGTATGAAAATGTTATGAATTGTGACATATCAGGCTACTGAGACTTACACATGAGTAAAAGTGAGTAGTACCAGCTTGGATTCTAACCCATGGAAATAGAAAAATGAAAATGTTTAACTTTGCTTATTAACTGTCAGTGCCACAGGAGAACATCCATTTTTAAGTATGAGTTTGAGATATACTAATTCACAAATGAATGGAATTGTACTTATGACATGCCTGCATGTCTGTGACTTTAAGTAGTCATGGGACTGTGCTTCTATGTAAAAGGCAGTATTTATGGCTGTAAATATATTTCAGATGCATGGAGTTGTATGACCTGAGTAAGACATGTTGGGGTGTGGTGTATGCATACTTCACAAGACTTAGTGTCTAAAATGCACACTTTTAATTATGTGATGAGTCATAATCATTTTAACAAAACTATTGTGCACATCATACTTATGCAAGTGCATTCTAAATTAAATATCATAGTCATGTTTGACATACTTTACACACGTTATATTGGACTTATATGGCAGGCATTACTGATATATTTGTTGCAAGAATATTTATGGTACTCATTTGTATTTAGTGGTAAATTCCTAATCAAAAGTTTGTGACAGTTCTCATTCTGACCCCCAAAAGTAAAAGTATCTGTAAAGTAGATTTGAGCCCTGTATTACCTGTCCTTTTTTCTCTAAACTCACTGCACTTGTACCTTGTACCACATAGACAGATAGCTAATGGGTGCATTTTCTTCACTCAGTACTATCCAGAGTGCTAATGGCTATGCGCCAGCATGTGGCTCATTTGCTCTACAGAAGACAGGCCAAATTAAAATTTTCATTTTATTGTCTTTGACCATAAACGGCAGTTGTATGCCACACAGCAACATGCAAATGGAAACGCAAAAAAAAAAAAAATATATATATATATATACACACACACACACATATATATATATATATATATATATATATATATATATATATATATACACACACACACACACATATATATATATATATATATATACACACACACACACACATATATATATATATATATATATATATATATATACACACACACACACACACACACACACACATATATATATATATATATATATATATATATATATATATACACACACACACACACACACACACACACACACACACACACACACACACACACACACACACACCAGAAGCGCCGGAAGCTGTTGAAGGCTGGGGGGGGGGGGCTGAAGGTGAGAGGGGTGCTTTGTGATCTAAAAAGGGAAATTTTTTACAACTATTTACTACAACACAGGTTCACTTGAATGACATTTTAAGCTTAGCCAATTTCCCTTTTTCTGCTTGAATTAACATTTCCTGATTGGTCTTAACTATCCCATGGCAGATAATAGTATTTTAGGCCAAGTGAGAATAACCGATCATACCGCTGATAATTGTATATTAGCCCTAGTGAGAATAACTGATCATACTATAGATAATTTGAGGGGACCCGTGTAAGGGATGCAGCATTTAGGAGCTACCTCTTTCCATTAGTGGTACGAGGGGCAATCCTGGAGTACATTTTCTATTACCCATCCTTAGATCCAAGTTGCATTTGAATATAGACAGGGATGAGGTTTATTTTACTTGAATGGATAGTCTGTTCTGGAACAGTGGTAGCCTCTGTGATATATTTTTATCTCTCCACAACATTCAGTTTTGATACCTGGACTGAGTATTTCTGATGCCATTTGACTTGTTAATGTTCAGTAGGTCCATCGGTATTAGGTCGGAAAATGTCTTGCATGCCAGACACAGGTCACCTCTAAGCACTGTGTAGAATACTGAGTATAGTGATAACTCTTTGAGGTGGGCCATGCAAGACCTATTGTTTAGGACTTGTATCCTTTTAGTAAGGTATCTTTGTGGGTATTCCAATTGTTGCATGTGTCTGGACAGATACATGCCAGATTGAGCATTATACAAAATGATTGCCCTAATGAGGGCTTTGTAAAAGGGGACAATAACATCTGTAGATCTAGTCACAATCAATTTGATTATAAGCTCTGCAATATAGAAAGACTTTATGACTCTGGGCACATGTTGGTCAAAAGTTAGGTCACTGTACACACAGGTTCCCAATTGCCAAACAACTGGATCGTTCTCAGAGGGTATTGTCAATTTGGCAGTTCCCTTGAGCAGATGACTTCCCAAAGGGTATGATAATGGATTTTTTAGAGTTTAGTTTCAATTCCTGTTTCTGGCACCAGTTACTATTTCAGACAAATCTTCCTGCATTATGGTTAAGTAATTTGGGGATTCAATAACTGCTCCTAGCTTGCAGTCATCTCAAACTTAGTCAGCCAAAGCCCTTTGGTATTTCCTTTTACTTTTGAAATGTATATGCCAAACAGAACAAGTCTCAGCACCGAACCCTGGGGGACTCCATTGGTGACTGGTCTCTTCCCCTGTTTTGATCTCCTGCATCCTGTCAGCCAAGATGGCAATGCAGCTGGTGATGTAAGTGTTTGCTCCTACATTATTCATCTTTTGTACTACACCTGAGTAGGGGATTGTGTCAAAAGGCTTGGCCAGGTCAAAGTAATGTTGTGTGAACTGTTTTAGCTTCATTCATTGCTGGTAAAACTTAAAATTTGCACATGATTTTGAGCCTTTCACACTTTCCCCCGATTCTTGCCCTAAGAAGTTGAGAGATCAGACCATATGTTTGACTGTCCCTGATTTTGTGTCATATTTTTGGTCTGTTTCTCATGTGTGATTTTCTGGCAAATTTATGAGGATTGTTTGTCTTTTCGGCTTTTCCCAGTTAGGGGTTGCCACAGCAGAACTCCAGTCCGCTAATGATTGGCAGTAGATTTTTTATGGTGCCGAGTTACCAGCCTGATGCCCAACCTTCAGCAAAGGCACGCCCATTCACACATGTCTTTCGGAGGCCACTCGACTGCATGAAGGACATGCAGACTCTACACAGAAGGCACTCTAGCCATGAATTGATTGATATTTATCCAGACCCATTAAGTTTTTGGCTTTATCCCTTGAGCTATGAGGATTTGAAGTTTTTTTTTCCCAAATAGAAATGTTATTGATTTTGCAATACATATATATCACAAATAATTGCAGTTTAACAATGAGCAGCAATACATATAACTACTAACTGTATACAATATGTACAGTCATGCTGCTTAAGAATAATATGACCCCTGGGAGTAAACCTAATGAAAAATCTAGATGAAAAAAGGTAAGTACTGTAACTGCACACAATGTATTACCCTTGATTCGAAACTTATAGAACAGATAGAGGAGAGGAAAAAGAGAAAATTAAATAAGCATATAGATGAAGAGCATTTAGTAGTGATGTACTACCTTAGTCTGTAAGTACTTAGTTGTCAGTCAAGTGCTCAAATATGGTATTCCAGAATTTCTGGTAATAAGCATGCTTGTGGGAGTTTGTTATTAAAAGTTTTTGTGAAGTAATGTATTTAACAGCCAACACCTAAACCCTCTCCAGGACATATTAGTACGATCTAGCCAATGTTTGGTAATGTAGAATTTAACTAATAAACAAAATGTTATTAATATATGCAATCTTAATTTTTATATTTTGAGATTAGTAACGTGTAGCAATGCCATCTCCCATGAGAGAGTTGATTTATGGTACCCCATCTTGTCAAGTCTAACCATGAGAGAGAGCACCAAATACTATGGGAGTATCTACAAAACCATATTATATGTAGGATGTCAGCAGGGGGATAAGAGCAGCAGGGGCATGTAGTAGACACATTCGGGTTAAATTTGTTTAAGTGGACTGGAGTGAAGTATAAGTTATTGGTAATCATAAATTGTGTATAAGTAAGCTTTTTAAACTGGGAAAACAAAAGTGTGGATTTAATAGCTCATAGCTTTTGCTCTACTAGTAGGTTCACCCCTTGTTGATTCCAGTAGTCCGCGTATACAATTTTATCTTGATATAGAATTGTGTTTATAAGAGAGGGACAGCATATTCTTCTTGCTGGCTAAGCTTTGCAACAGCTTGGCAACCTGGTTGAAGTCAGATTCAACAATGGTGTGGTCTTGAAGTAGAGATACAATAATTTCCCTTATTTGTCTCAGAATTATGATGCATTTTTTAGATAAATTTAGGATATATCCTAATTCTGTTAGCGATGAGTTTCTATGCTTATGAATATCCTATAGTGTGTATTCTTTTATTAGAGGGTAGTCGACCAGATTGATCATGCTACAATTCAAAAAAAAAAAAAAAAAAACTTTATTTTTTATATTATCTGGTTAACCTGCTATGATGTCATGTGAACTTTTATGCCAATGTATTTTTTATCTGATTATATTATTGTTTTTATTTCCTATCTTTCTTATGTAACCATTTATGCCTTTTTGTAAAAGTGTACAACTGATGGAGCTTTTCTCCCCGGGCCTCTACTGAAAACGGACATATATCCAGTTGGACTAGCCCGGTCAACAAATGTAAAATAAAATAAAATAAAAATAAAATAAATTTGAGATTCGGGTTTAGGTAAATGGATTGGAATAGGAGGAGGGCTTTTTCTAGTTTCAGGGATTTAAATATCTCTTGGAATGATTTGATTTTAGCCTTTAGGATATGATGCAGCTTCAGATTCTTAAGAGTTAATGGGCCTAAGAAGGGGAGAGCTCTGGGGTTAAAATTATTATTCAGAGTGTGATTATGCCACATTTTTACCCAAAGGGGAGTCCATATTACATACTTTGGACGGTAGTTGGCAATTGTAATTAATCTATTGGAGTGCAGGATTCTGTAATAAAGTTGAAGGTCAGGCATACCTAGGCCTCCCCTAGCTTTTGGAAAGGTAAGTCTTTCATATGACACTCTTACCGATTTTGGGTGCCATATGAACTTCGCAAAGGCTTTGTGAATTTTAGTGAAAAATGCATTGGAAATGGAGGAGAGAGATGCATGAAAGTGATACAGAAGCTTTGGGAGGATGTTCATTTTAATGATAGATGTTTTAGATAACATAGGAAGTTTCATCTGTTGCCATCTAGACATGTCTTGTGAAAGTGCCGCCCATACTTTAGTTAAATTGAAATGCAATGTGGAGGAAGAAGAGTGGTTGTAGCAGATCCCTAGATATTTGAAGGAGTATACTACGTGGAAGAGTGAGTCTGAAAAGAGATTCTGCCTATGAGCTGAAGGATTGATCAGGAAAATATAGGATTTGTTTTGGTTAATTTTGTAGTCCGAGATATGTGCAAAGGTATTTAAGATAGTGACTAACTTCTTAGTATCCAACAAAGGATGCCCAAATTATAGATTTAGGACATCTACAAATGCGGTCAAGCTGGTCCTGGTATGTAGTATTTTGGGAATTGAGTGGTGTGTTTTTTGTAAAATGGATAAGAAGAAAGGTTCTAGATATAAGTTGAAAAGAAGAGGGGAGAGAGGGCACCCTTGTCTGGTGCCATTTGAGATTTTTATCAGTTGTGAGTCTTGCTTATTGATTTATAGACACATGTAAGAGCTATTGTATAAAATTTTGATGGTATTGATGAACTCAGGAGTGAAACTGTGGTGGTGCACTGGTTAGCATTGTTGCCTTACAGCAAGAAGTTCTCTTGTTCGATTCTTGGTTGGAGCACCTTCTGTGTAGAGTCTGCATGTCCTCCCTGCAGTCGAGTGACATTAAAGGCATGCAAGTAGGTGCGTGCATGAATGGGTGTGCCTTCTTTGAAGGTTGAGTGTCGGGCTGGCACCTCGGCACCAGAATAATCCACTGCCAATCATTAGCGGACCGGAGTGGTGACCCTTAACCTGGAAAAGCCGAAAGACATTGCTATTGATGAACTCAGGAGGTATATCAAAGTAGGATAGCACTGCAAACAGGAAGTGTCAGTTGACCCTGTCAAATGCCTTACACGCATATCATTGCATATCTTGGATTTTTATCCTTCTTGGTAAGGTTAATCGTGGTTTCCATAGTCAGAGTATTGTCCCAGGTGTGTTTGTTGGACATAAAACATGCTTGTTCTTTAGAGATTAGGAAAGGGATTACTTTTTTAAGTCTTTCGGCTAATATGGATTATAGAATTTCAATGCTAATGTTCATTAGGGAAATTGGCCTGTAGTTATTAAGGTTTGATTTATCCAAGCTATTTTTAGGGATTAGTATGGTCTTTGAGTGGTTAATGTAAAGTTCTGATATATCGTTGAGGGATATACAGTTAGATAGCTTAAGCAGAATGGGAGCTAAATTATCTTTAAAGGTTTTATAGAAATCTGGAGAGTATCCATCTGGACCTGGAGCTTTCCCTAATTTAAGGTTGCCGATGGCATTTATAACTTCTTATTGAGTCAGTGGGGCAGATAGGATTACTTTCTGATCTTCGTTTAGCTTGGGTATGTGATGTTGATGAGATAGTCTTTTATCTCTGCAATTGGGGTTTGGTGATTGCTACTAGCATAGATATCTGAATATATTTGAAATAAATTAATAATTTGAGTGTCTGGTTTATAAAGTGTATCTTGATGATAGAGAAGGGCTATTCTGGGTGATTCATGTTTATTTTCAATTAGCCTAGCTAGTGCTTTGGAGGGGGGTTGTATCCATTCAGAGTATTTTGTTATAAATCTTAATTCTTGTAGGGAGGAGTTGGATCGGTGCAGGTCAAATAGTTCCCTTTGCTTATCTATCATTTCATTTTCCATTGCTAAAGTGCAATTCACTTGAAGTTTATCATCTAGTTTACTAATCTCAGATATTAGGTGGTTCTCTTTTTCTTTCCTCTTTTTTTAAGGTATGTAGATTTTTGGATAAATATTAATCTAAGTACAGCTTTACACGCCACCCATTGGACATTATATGGGATACCCGTGTCACGAGGGTCAGTGTTAAACTCCGTTAGAACATTGGCTATCTCCTCAGTAACTGCTGAGTTATGTAAAACATTGTTATTGAGAGACCAGTTAAAACCTTTATTTAGTAAAGATGTGTTATGTGCAAAGTTTATCATTAAAGCAATCTTTGAATGGTCTGAGAAAAATATGGGTTCAATTAAATATTTTATTTGCCAGTTTGTTAGTATGCCTGACATTAGAAAGAAATCTATGCATCTAGAAACATATGTGTAGCTGCTGTTGTTCCGAGTGTCATTACCAAAGGATATAGGGTTAACCAATCCAAAGTCAGAGATTAACTGCATTAAAGCAAGGGAGGCTTGTGTGTTATATGATTTGGATTTGCTAGACCGGTCAATGTTAGGGTCAGTTACTGCATTCCAATCCCCCCAGGATATAAAAATGGTTGGGGAAGTTAAGTAAGATGTTACAGACTTTCAAAATGAATTCCTGTTGTCCTGAGCATGGTCCATATAGGTTTAAGAACAATATTGGTTTAGTAAAAATAATAAAATATCAAGCAGAACAATATAGATCTAGGTATATATCGTATATTATTTTTCTTTTCTTTTTCTTTCCCTTATCCCTCCTTTCTCACTCTTTTTTTTTTCTCTTTAAAAGAAAGTAACACAATTAACAATAAGATGAACAAATCAAATAACTCATGGATACGCTAAGAAGGGTACTTGATGACAAAGTTTGGAATTGAATTAATGATGTACATAATTTGTAAATTTAGTTATTCTATTTTTGCTAACTACCTAATTGTTTCAAAGAAATTTTTTTTATCATTTTTTTCTTTTTTTCTCTCAAATATAGGGGTTAAGTGGGTAGGCACAGGGGTGGATTTGAGAGAGTTTAGTGCTGTATTCTCATTAGCTGCTACACACATACCTAACTTGCGAGTTAATCTTGAGCTACATAATAGTTCCATGCTCCTTCGTCACCTTGTAAACATCAATAACTTAACCAAAGGCCCCCATAGATATAGATAGGGTGTGGAAAAAAAAATTCCTGGAATGTTAGAGGGCTCCAGGACAAAAATACAAGGAATCTTGTAATGCACCTGTTGGTAAAAGCAGAAGCAGATATCTGTTATATTCAAGAAGAAATTATTTTTAATTTATTAACTGGCTATTGCAGTATTTCCAGAAGTTAGGGTAAGAGCTTTGTGGAGAGGGTGCTATTCAAATGACCACCATCTTGGAATCCCCGAGGATTTGAAGTTTAAATAAGAACTATCAGCAAAAGGTGTTTACCACTTTCAAGATTGACCTGTTGCATTTTTTTATTCATTTAATTAAATAAAAAAGTGCAACAAAAACTGGGCAACTTGAAAAATAATAATAATAAATAGCATAACTGAAGGCTTAATGTTAAGCAAGAAGCTTTAATAATGTTTATAAGCAGAATAAAAATCACACAGTGTTTTTTATTGTTCTTTTAAATAAATTGCTTCTGGCATGACTAAAAATCTAACAAAACTTGCATTAATGGAAAAAAAAATGAGTTAAGGCAAGAAAGAAACTGTATTAACTTCTGAAAATATAGTAACAGCAAAGTTATTCCAGTTTCTTGCCTGCATTATCTTATTTTATCATCATCTTCATTATTCTTACTGCAGTTACTTCATAAATGACTGCCCAGAATGTACCTGCGTGGGCTGCTACCACTTCAGTTGAGGTCCACAATCCACAGAACTGCACTGACATGTTCAATAATATGACTAATTATTATTAATTATTAATTAACAGTGAAAACCATAAATTATCAGAAGTTGGAATGAAACAATGAAGTGTCAGTTGTAAAAAATAAGCACTTTCTTTCCTTTATTGTCAAACACAGAACGCATTGTTGCCTCACATCAAGAGGTTCTCCCATTCGATTCTCGGCTGGAGTGCGGGGAGTGCCTTCTGTGTGGAGTCTACATGGTCTCCCCGTGGTTGGGTGGGTGTTTCGAAAGACATGCGTAAATGGGCATGCCTTCGTTGAAGGTTGAATGTTGTGCTGGCACCTCGGCGTTCGTGAAAATCTACTGCCAATCATTAGTGGACCGGAGTTCCGCTGTGGCGACCCCTAACCGGGAAAAGCCGAAAGACAACAACAACATTGTCAAACACAGAACGAAAGTGCTTATTTTTTTTACAACTGACCCTTCATTGTTTCATTCCAACTTCTGATCATTTATAGTAAATAACAGAGCTGGATCATTGTTAAATGGGGCCCTAGGCAGGGTAATAGACTGGGCCACCCAGAACAGTCCCTCCTGCAGCAACCCCCTACTGCTCCAACAGCATCCCCCTCCCCAGCCACACCAGTGTTCCATTACTTGGCTATTTCTCCTCAGTTACCATAAGCACTGTTCAAACCTGTCAGCATGCTTACTATTTTATTATTTACTTCTACAATGATTACAGAAATGTAAATAAAATAGCACAAACACTGATCCATTTGCTAAACAAACAATGCAGTCTCGCAATGAAAACAGACTTAGCATGAGCAGTAAACTTCTCTGCCCTTGAAACTCACATTAATTGAAATGGCATGCAAACCCACATTCTTTTTGCATCAGGCCAGTGGAGGACTAAGCTTATGTCTGGACTGGTTTCAAACCACAGGCTCCTTAAACATTTTTAGGGCCATGCATACATGTATGTGTTCTTTGATTCACCTTCCTGATTGTATTAAATTACATTCATTGTATAATACAGCAGCACTTGTTAGAATGTGTTTTAAATGTGTAGTTTTGAACAGTCTTCTAATAAGCAATAAAACAAAATGTATGCACCAATAATGACAAAACTACCCATTTCAGAAAATTTCAACCATAAAAGGCCACTCAAACGTCTTTCATTATAATCCACCCATATCAGTAAATGGGTCTCCTTCTAATGACCGAAACGCCGATTCGCCGACAGTGAAATAACCGACACGAAACGACCGACAACGCAGTTGACCGACACGCTCGAATCCCGACAGACGGAAGACCGACAAGGGGAATGTGTAAGCGCGACCTGGTAAGTATGCGATAGTGAGGGATTTAGGAGTAGGGAGCGGACATGTAAGTGTGCAATACTCAGGGATGTAGGGTTAGGGTGTGTGATAGGTGAGTGTGCGGTAGTGTCGGAGCTTGGGGTTCGGGGTGTGTAAGTGAGTTAGGGTTAGGGTGCAGGTAGGGAGAGTGTGCGGTAGTGTCGGAGCTTGGGGTTCGGGGTGTGTAAGTGAGTTAGGGTTAGGGTGCAGGTAGGGAGAGTATGCGGTAGTGTCGGAGCTTGGGGTTCGGGGTGTGTAAGTGAGTTAGGGTTAGGGTGCAGGTAGGGAGAGTGTGCGGTAGTGTCGGACCTTAGGGTTAGGGTTTGGGTTAGGGCTAGTGGATATGTGTTGTAGTGTACTGTGTTGTTTACGTGTAGTGTGTCGGTGTTATGGTGTTCGGTGTTTCGCGTTGTCGGGTTTGTGCGTTGTCGGTTTTCTGGCATCGGTGATTTCACTGTCGGCGAATCGGCGTTTCGGTCATTAGAAGTAGACCCCAGTAAATATACATCTCTGCAGAAGTAAATGTCATCTGAATAATTCCACATTAAAGGGATCTGTAACTAATGAAGAGGTTGCTGCTAGCAAACAACTTTATATTTCATTGTTTCATCTACAAATAAAGTGCCTGTTGCCCATGAAGAATAAATTGCCTATGTTACATTAAAAAATGATAAGCTAGTAATATTGCAATAGGGTATGGAGGGCAAACTGATAACAGGTTTATAGTTACTAGGTAACTCCTCCAAAGGAGGACATTCACAGGACTGCATCATCCACACTCTTTAAAGTACAACACAGTAAAGTATCAGCAATCCATCTGCATACTGTGGGAGTAGAACCCACAGCCTTCTGCATCAAAGGAAGTATACTACTTGTTGTGCTACCAACAATGCAAACAGACTTGGTATGAGCAGCACTAAACTCTTCTTTCTCTAAAGCTCTCAGCTCCTTCTAAAATCCACTTGACACTCAACTAAATCTCTCAACTTCATAGCACAAGAAATTGGGAAAATGACAAAATGTATTTGGGGGGGGGGGCAAAGACCCAAACTAGGGACACATTTTAAACATTGCTTGTATAATCCTAGAAAGTTACTAAAATAAAGTGCTTTGTGTTACCATGTGTTTCCTGAAAACTAGGAAGATTAAAACTTAAAGGGTTGTCATTATTTAGTGAATTCAGTTCTGACTAATATGCCAGAAAACCACAAATTTTAAGAGTGACAGACTAACAGTATGAGCCAAATATTCTGTGAATATCTGTATGGGTTCAACTCCTTGAATCACAAGTGATGTTGGTGTAGGCAGAGAATTCAGGCTCTTGTTTCTTGTATCTAAGGTACAGGGTCTGAGCCGGGTTCCTATTATGTTGTTGAATGCTTAGGTTGTTGAATGCCTAAACGTCAACACCTAAATGTCAAATGCTCAAAACCACGACTGGCCAATTATGCAAATTTTTTCCCAGGGGAAAAACATTTGCTTGGCTGTTATTGGGGATTTGCCCTTTTCCCTGATGTAGAGCAATCTCGGAGTTGGTATATTTAGTTAGGGGTGTGTGGGAGGCACAGCCCCCCCCCATGTCGAGGGGCGTGGAGGTGAAGCTCCCCAGTTGATTAGGGTTTTAAAGTTTTTTTTTTTTGGCCAAGCAAATTTTTTCACGGGGGAAAAATTTGCATATTTGGCTGGTCGCGGTTTTCAGCGTTTGACATTTAGGTGTCAGCGTTTAGGCATTCGACAATCTAAGTATTCGATGTTCTGATATAGACCCATTTGAGCCTGAATAACACTAACCACCAGGTATACCTAACTGGGGCATTTCACACACACACACACACACACACACACACACACACACACACACACACACACACACACACACACACAATATACTTGACTGAAAACACTCGGGAAATAACAAAACTAAAATTCTCCTTACCTGGAAGCATGAATACAATCTCATTTGCATTGCTTTTGATATATATTTCAATGAGTAATGCACTTCATTAGTATTACAGATGAATTTTTTTCTCAGTCATAACAGTGCATTCATAAGCACTTCATAGAAATGCTTTATGAATGTTTCTTCCCTCAGTCAGTGAATGTAATTCGTGTCTCTTTGTCAAGTCTCTTCTTCTTGACACACCCTCAGTAAGTGTACATCAAAGAGAAAAGAGTATGAAACACTGATTATTCATTCAGTCAGATTAATCATTCACAATTGCAAGCCCTTATCAAGAAATACTTCTCAATGCTTGTGCTTGAAGTGCAGAGATGTGTGCACGCAATTGTGTAGGTGTTCACACTGTGTTTTACTACCCTGCATTTAGTGCTGATTGTGGGATTCAAGAATACTAATGAGTTCACGTTTGATTTGCATATTTACAGCACTCAGGGGGCTGAATCTGCATTGTATAAAGCTAATGGTGTTAGTACGGAACTTATATCATAGTAGGGGAGACTGTTTGGATCCAGAGAGCTTGGTACTTCTATTTGACTAGCAAAACTTTTTTTCTACCATAACGAATTGCTGAAAAGGTATGTTGCCTTTTTTTTTTTTTTTTTTTTTTACAAAGTGATTTGTATCCTACTGTTGGGTTACATTTCACAATATCCATTTGTTTACTGTATGAATTGTTTGCCCATTTCTGTTGGCATAGCCATGTATATCATTTATTTCTTTGAATTAAAACTTGTTTGAAAGTAAATATTACCTGCTATTATATAAACTTTGCTCTGGGAATATGAACAGTTACAGCAAAAATGTGTTATATAAGTGGTATATAACTTATTGCCAACGTCAGGGGGTTTACATTTGTAGCACATCAAATGTGTTAAGCCTGTGATATATACCTGCCTGCCCTCAATACAAACAGAGTTACAAAGAAATATTTATACATTTTAACTGAAAAGCTTAAAAGTATTTTACTTAATGCTGCTATGTACTACAGAGTTAGGCAACAGTTGTCATCCGTATAGATTTTTAGCACTGGTTTTCATTTTACTTTTAGAAGGCTCTGCATTAACTGTGTGTACTGATATGGAGTCTTAATTTTTAAATTATTTTGTGCATGATGGTTGAAATCATTCCTGCATATTTATTTTAATAATCACTTGCAGCTTAATTTCCTTTTTTCAGTTCATTTATGCTTCATCTCATACAGGGCTATGGCACCCAAGATGTCTGGACCCCATAAACTGTCATACAGTGAAGCAGAGAATGAAGTTATCATCCAAGTACTACTGTTAGACAGAGGCAGAGGTGTCATGACCTAATCTGAGAGCAGGTGGTCAATGATATCAGTGCAGTCAGTGGACATGGGCACACTTTGCAAAAAATCAGACAATGAGACAGTGATATAATAATGAATGTAAAACACAGGGTGGCTGCAATTGCTCGTGAATGGATGGCATCTGGGTGTGGTCCTGCTACCAAGCCACTACTAACTGAGACAGAGTAGTTCCTGTCCACAGTCAGAGATACAGACAGCTCAGCAGTGGGTTCACAAAGAATCATTAATGTTGGTTCTGACATGGAGGACAACCCAAGTGTCTCTACTGCTGAGCTTCCAGGTAATATCTAGAGAGAGATGGACAGATAGGGATCGAGTGAGCAAGTGAGCAAGAAGGTGAGGGGGGGGGGGAGACACAAAGAGAAAGAAGGATGGGGATGGAATTGGACATTACAATTTTATATGAGATGTTTCTTCTGCAGATGTAAAGGGATTGTTTTCTGTTCCTCTGTGACATTTACATTGTGATGCTTATCATCCATGTTTCTTCTCTATCTTATCTGCAGGCACATCTGGTTCTGATTTTGCATGACCACGTGCACATGGTAAGCACACTTCTTATCTTTATTACTGTACATAAAGTACAGATCTGTATTCATGAAAGTCTTTTTTGCATTGATTTAGCATCTATTATTATTTTAAGTACATTTTACATGACATAACATGAGTCTGATCATTTTTTATTCTATTTCTCTTTGATTGCTTGTTATCAGAATTGATCCTGCTATTAGCCTCTGATAATGATGGCAGTGATGAAGAAACACAGTCTGGGGTTGCAGAAAGTCAGTCTGACACTGCAGTTGTGGCCCAAGCATCCCTTGCTCATATTTTGGACACAGTCAGTATGCCTACCCATACCCATGCTATGGAAATCCCAGACATTGAACAGACTGAGGGTGACACTGTTGATCAGGGTAGTGTGGTTATTCCAGTTGCAGAGCTGGTTGGGTCTCCCTATAGCCATTGTGAGGACAAAGTGCCACACAGGCAGGAATGGTAGAGGTCCGTAGAGGAGGCTTGCTGTCCACTACTCCTGTTGTTGATGTGTCAGTAGGTGCCACAAGATGTATGTGTTGGACTATCACAGAGGCACAGGTACGTTCAACCAGGGTCTCAGAAGAGGTCATGCAAGTACTAAATGTTGTGCATTCTGACATGTGTCACTGCCTGAACCATGTGGGTGACTCCTTGGACAGGATGAATGACACACTGAACTGGGCAATGTCTTTAATGGAATGTCTGCTGCGAAAGGGTTGGTATCCATGTGGCTGGAGAGCCACTACATCATCATCAGTCATTAGCCAACATAACCATTCCAGATCCCACTCTTGTAGGTTCATAGGTTCATAGGTAAGTACTAGGCTATTGGCCTTGGGGCCTATATAAGCCTAGCCAAAAAGGTTCCCTGGCTCTCGCCACCCTAGAAAATTATTTTCCTGTGCCCCTGTCAAGCAGCGCCACAGAAGTGAACCCCAGGGTGAATTTTCTATTACCCATCCAGTCGTCAAGGTTTTTGTTAAAGAGGGCCAATGAGGAGCTTTGCTTGACATGAATGGGTAGTTTGTTCCAGAGTATGGGAAGTCTCTGGGACAGGAATCTATCCCTCCAGCATGTTCTGTTTATTGTGGTGACAAGGTTTAGGTCCTTGGAGTGTGTGCTTTGGAGAGATTGGGATTTCTTTAAGTGTAGCATGTCCAACAGCTCTGGGTTTGACATAGCTTTGTATGTTAGGTAGAGATTGCCTCTGAGTAGGCGATATGTGACTAAGTAGAGCTGGAGATTTTTGAGACGGTCTGCATATGGCATCTGTTTGAGGCCGGTAATCCTCTTAGTGAGGTATTTCTGTGGCCTTTCCAATTGTTGCAGGTGTCTTGTGAGATACATACCAAATGGGGCATTGTACTCTATAATGGGTCTGATAAGGGATGAGTAGAGAGGAACAATGACCTCCTTTTTTCTAGAGGAGAACCCTTTTGTGGTGAGGTGTGCCACGTAGAAGGATTTCCTGACTACTGTGGTGATGTGGTTATCAAAGGAAAGACTACTGTCCACCTGTGTCCCGAGGTCTCTTATCACACTTTCAGTGTTTAGTGAGCTACCGCCTATGTGGTAGTTCATGGGTACTGGGTTTTTCCCAAAGGAGATGACAATGCACTTCTTGGCATTGAGCTTGAGGCCATGACTTTGACACCAAGCATCTGTCTCTGTGAGGCCCTTTTGTAGAGTCTCTACATCATTAGGTGATTCTATTATGGCTTCCAGTTTGCAGTCATCTGCAAACTTTGTTAACCAAATACCTTCTATATTGGCCTGCACTTCATACAAGTAGATACCGAACAGGAGAGGACCCAGGACTGAACCCTGTGGTACCACACTCGTCACTTGTCTGAAGTCGTATTTGGAGTCGGCTACTTTTACTGTGTTGGTTCTGTCAGTGAGCTAGTTGGCCACCCATCTTGTGACATAGGGATTTATGCCCAGTTTAGTGAGTTTATCTATAATTCCAGAGTGGGGGATGGTATCGAAAGCCTTGGTGAGGTCAAGATAGGCTGTGTGCACTACCTTGCCCTCATCTACGGCTCTCAAAGAAGTCAATCAGGTTTAGTAGACATGATCTACCTTTTACAAACTCAAACAGAGTGAGGTCCAGGATTTGGAGGTTACCTATGTCCTTGTTTATAAGCTCCAAGATGATTTTTTCCATGGCCTTACAGACCAGGCTCGTCAGGCTAATGGGGCGGTAGTGAGGCTATGACTGAACATGGTTCTTAGGTGGGGTGCCAGTTCATTCTGTAGTTCATGCAGTACGCAGCCTGGGATGTTGTCTGGTTCCATGGATGCAGTGTTTTTGGCTTTAGAGAGTGTGGTCTTTACTTGTTCATCCATGATTACAGGAGCTCTTTGCATTCTTCCAATATTAAGATGGGCCCTTTGGATGGTGAGAGGGGGGGTAAAGTTAGCACTGAACCTGTCTGCCAGGATGTTGGCAATATCGGTTGGTTCTGTATATTGAGTGCCATTGTGCTGTAGCTCAGAGCAGATCTGAGTGTTACCATTGAAATTCTTGACATAGCTGTAGAATGCTTTGTGTTTGTTTTTGGAATCAGTGGTGATTTTATTTTCATAACTGGCTTTGGAGGATTTTATGAGGGATCTCAGCTTCTCACTGAGGTTGACCTGGGAGTTCCTCCAAACTTGGGATTTTACTCTTTTTTGCAACAGCTTCTTCCTTCTGTTGTAGAGTTTGTTTATGGCAGAGGACCACCAGATTGGCTTCCTTTTTTTGGAGGATAGCATCTTGGTTCTGTTGGGGATAGCATGATCCATGCACTCGTGTATGTGCTTATACAGTGCATTTGTGTAAGATTCAGCAGTCATACCTCTATTTTCCGTATGCATGGGTGTCGTGAAGTTTGCCACTTCTGTCTTAAGAAGCATGAACTTAGCTTTGGAGTAGTTTTTGATGGTGGTTTCCTTAATGGGGTGGTGGGGGTGGGATATGGATGTCTAGGGTGATTTGCTTGTGGTCGGACCTGACCAGCGAGGAGTTGACCTCTGGCGTAGAGCACCTGTTACCATATTGATAATGACTAGGTCCAGGATATTGCTGCCCCTGGTGGGGGTGTGGACAAGCTGATCCAAACCACTAAAATTTATGAATTCCAGAAAACGTTGAGTGAATGAGTTGGTACATGAGTAGTTTTCCCATTTGATGGTGGGGTAGTTGAAATCACCCATAATTAAGGCATTGGGTCGTACCTTAATATTTTCTAGTATCTTAAGAAATGAAGAGTGGGAATCCTGGGGCACGGTGGGAGATCTGTAACAAGCTACAACCTAGATTGCAGTCTTGCCCAGTGTTAGTTGCATAATTTCGGATAATTTCGGATGCATTATGCTGAACAACTAGCCTGGAGGTGTGGATATCCTTAATGAATATAGACACGCCTCCACCTTTAGTGTTTTGGTCCAGGTTAGGTGGCCGAAAGGTGTGGTATGAATTATAGCCTGGTAATGCAGGGGTGCTCTCTGGAGCCTTGAACCAGGTCTCTGTCACTGCACAGATGTCGATGTTCTCCATTTTAAGGAGTGCCTCAAGTGAGTGCATTTTGAGCATTATTTCCACTACTCTGTCAGTGATTGAGATGTCCACATCCAGCGGTGGTAGGCCACATTGTCATGGTCATGGACATAGTCATGATGCCAGCTCATACAGCAGATATCGCTCTCATTCAGATAGCTCACTGACTTCTAGCCAGGGCCATGGAACTAGCAATGCAACTCTTGGCAAAGATAGTTCTGATGGTCAGGGCAAAGACACTGAACTTACTACTCTACCAGCATGGCTCATACCTATCTGAGATGCCAGGATGCAGTAATAGCATTGTGCCATAGTGCTTGATTGCATTTATGCAGACACACTCACATTGAAAAAACCTGGTCAGATCAGGTCACACACAAACACACGTATATAAACATTACTTTTGACTGATCTAAATCTCTTGCTACTGACCCTAACAATTATAACATTATTAAATAAATAGTTTTTTACTCATATAAACTCACTTCTTTGATGACAGGATTGTCCTCCTGTATCCCCACCACTACCACCACCACCTTGTGCAAGCAAAGATAATGACTATTCCCTGCCCTTTGCACAATTCTGTCTGACTTAGGGTTACCTAACTCTGATGCACTGAGTAGATATCTAAGCTAAGAATACAGCATCCATGGGACCAGATGACATCCTGGGCTGTCTACTACATGAACTTCAAAATGAACTGGCACCTCACCTAAGTGTCATGTTTAATCATAGTCTCTCCTCAGGCTTCATGCCCACTGAGTGGTGCAAATCTACAGTTATCCCACTCCATAAGGGGGATCCACCTTGGATCCTGGGAATTACCGCCCCATCAGTTTGGCGAACCTGGTCTGCAAGGCCATGGGAACTTATAAACAAAGACATTGACAACCTTCAAACACTGGACCCCACCCAGTTTGCGTTCGTGAAGGGCCGATCTTGTCTTCTGAACCTGATTGACTTCTTCAAATCAGTCTCCAGAGCTGTGGAAGAAGGTAAGGCAGTCCACACAGCCTATCTGGACCCCGCCAAGGCCTTCAACACCATACCTCACTCTGGAATCATAGATAAACTTATTAAGCTGGGCATTAATCCCTATGTCACTCAATGGCTTGCCAACTGGCTTACTGACAGAACCCCCACTATAAAAGTAGCCAACTCCAAATCCAACTCCAGACAAGTGACAAGTGGAGTACCTCAGAGTTCAGTCCTGGGACCACTCTTGTT
Source organism: Protopterus annectens (assembly GCF_019279795.1). Taxonomy (NCBI): domain Eukaryota; kingdom Metazoa; phylum Chordata; order Ceratodontiformes; family Protopteridae; genus Protopterus; species Protopterus annectens. The sequence goes on along the minus strand of NC_056732.1, from coordinate 240,823,683 downwards.
TGGCATCTACTTCTCTGAAGTACAGCCCAACACTAAGGGACTCTGGCTAACAAGGTTCATAAATGACTGCAAACAGGGAGCCATTATTGAATCCCCAAATGATGTGGATATTCTACAAAAGGGCCTTACAGAAACAGATGCTTGGTACCAGAGCCATGGGCTCAAGCTCAATGCCAAGAAATGTATAGTTATCCCCTTTGGGAAAAAACATATACTCGTGAATTACCACATAGGTGGCAGTACACTAAACACCGAAAGTGTGATAAGAGACTTAGGGACACAGGTGACAGTGGTCTCAACTTTGATAACCACATCGTCACAACAGTCAGGAAATCCTTCTATGTGGCACACCTCATCACTAAGGCCTTTTCATCAAGAAAAAAGGAGGTCATTGTCCCACTGTACTCATCCCTCATTAGACCCATTATAGTATACAATGCCCCATTTGGTATGTACCTCTCAAGACATCTGCAACAACTGGAAAGGCCACAGAAATACTGCACTAAAAGAATTACAGGCCTAAAGCAGATGCCCTATGCTGACCGTCTAAAAAAACTCCAGCTATACTCTGTCACATATCGTCTACTCAGAGCCGATCTCTGCTTAACATACAAGGCCATGTCAAACCCAAAGCTGTTGGACATGCTACACTTAAAGAAATACCAATCCCTCAGAGCCACACGCTCCATAGATCTAAACCTTGTCATCACAATGAACAAAACATGCAGGAGGGATAGGTTCCTGAGCCAGAGACTCCACAGAATCTGGAATAGACTGCCCATACATGTCAAGCAGAATGCCTCTTTGGTCCTCTTGAAAAGGAACCTTGAAGATTGGATAGGTGATAGGAAATTCACCCCGGGGATCACGTCAGTCACCCTGCTAGACAGGGGTCCAGGGAAGTAAATATTGTGGGAAGAAATAGCCAGGGAATTGTTATGGCTAGGCTTGTATAGGCCCTAGGTCTGATAGCCTTATTGGACCTACTCAGTTGTGACTGATTAATTATGCAATTGTTGACCCTCATTGTTTTGTGTTTACATTCTTAGTACTTCATTCATACTAGATAGTTAATTACTGTTTATTGCACTATTTGTGCAAATGCTACTAGTACTGACATGCTCAATGCTGGTTTACGTATATTGGTCAGCTGAAATGCATGACGAACTGTATTGGTCAAAATCATAGCTGTATAGTACATGCATCAGTCATAAGCTAATACTGACCTTACTATACACCTGATACATGTTTCAGGTTAGGCACATATGAATATTTGTATATGAGAGTAATTGGTTATGTAATATTTTATTTCCTACAGATTCAACAATTACTTGTTAATATTACAACTACTAAATGTGTCCTTGGGGGTTGTCTTTGTCTGATGCTAACAGAACACAGCCAGTACATGGTTAAGAAAAGGCTGTGGACTTAATCTTTGTATGTGTTTAGGATCTTCAGTTAGGTAGTAAGTGTGTGTTATCCTTTGCATCTTAGCCAGAGCCATGGCATATTGTGCATGCCTACATCGGCCAACACCATCTGCAGCTGGTAGTTCTCCCTCAGACTCCTTACATATCTGTATCTGCTGGAGCTGCTGGGCCTTCCTCTGGTCCTGGAAACTGTGGTCCTGCTCCTTGTTACCCTTATTGCAACTGTTTCCTAAGAATTATGTTATGTAACACGCCACAGACTGTAAGTATTTGAGCAGAGATGATTGAGATATATTAAAGGTGGACCTCCTAATGTGCGCAGACATCACAACCTTGATTTGAGTAGGCCAAATAAATATTCTATGATATTCCTAATTTGAGCATGGGCATCATTGCATCCTTGCTTAATGGGGTTATGTGGGTTTCTCATAGGTGCCATGAACCAAGGTTCCAGTGCAAACCCGCATTCCCCACTAGATGCCCTTGTGGAAAGTCTCCCGTAGCAAACCTTTGGTACAGCTCACAGGTGTGCCATATGTGTGAGTTATGAAAACTGCCTGGGTTACTTGTACACCAATTGTAGATGATCCATTGGGAATTATAGACAACCTGACAGTTTGCAGAGTGACATCCTTTACTGTTAATGTACCTCCTTCCCTGTTTACCTTTTATTTATATGTGTATGCAATCTGTGGCTCCCAAAACTTCAAAGAAGTATGCTATTCATAAAAATCTTGCATAGTTCTTGCTTTCTCCTCTGGGGTGCATAGGACTCACATATGATTGCTTGTATGTTGTAGCATTGCATTAGGAAACTTACGTAAGATTCTAGAAGTTGAGGCCTGTGACATCCCTAATATATCCCATGTGGGCCTCTGGAAAGTACCTATAGCTACTTATAGATTCATAGGATTATAGGAGGTTACTTAGATAGTGGACCTAGAGCCCTTACAAGCCAAGCCATGTTAATCCCAAGTTGCCTCAATTGTCTTTGGTTAGATGGATGTAATTCACAGAGCACATGGGTGCCACCCCCAGGGTGAATTTGTAGTCTCACAGCCATTTGTCTAGGTTGGGATTGAATAAGGTCAGTGATGACCTCTGCTTCACATGAATTGGAAGTTTATTTCAGAGTAGCAGCAATCTATGGGAGTTATATCTGTCTCTCCAGCATGTTCTGTTAATGGCATAGGCTAGGTTAAGATCTCTAGAGCTAGTGACTCTTGTGCCATTTGACTTGTGGATGTGCAACATATCCATCAGGGTTGGGTCAGAGACTGCAATATACACCAGGCACAAATCACCTCTCAGCAGCTTATACAATACAGAGTAGAGTGACAGGGCATTCAGTCTATCCATGTAAGTCATGGTTTACAGGCCCTTTATTTTCTTGGTAAGAAATCTCTGTGGTCTGTATAGGCGGCTGCAAGTGTCTGGTGATGTACATGCAGAAGATAACATTGTACTGTATTAATGGTCTGTTAAGGGTTGAGTACAGTGGAGTTATAACATCCTTAGACCTGGATGCAACCCCTTACTTATGAGATGTGCAGTGTAGAAGGCTTTCCTTGCCACTGTGGAAACTTGGTGGTCAAAGTTCAGATAGCCATCCAATTGTGTTCCCAGACCTCACACCACTGGGTTTGAACTTAGGGGGCTGCTGTCAATATTATAATTAGAAGGGAATTCCACATTGCCAAAGGGGGTAATAATGCATTTTATTTTGCATTTAATTTTAGACCATGACTTTGGCACCAGTCATTTGTCTGTGTTAGCCCCTCTTGTAATATGCTAACATCATTGGGGGATTCAGTGATTGCACCCAATTTGCAATAATCAGCGAACCTGGTAAGCCAAAGGCCATCTACTTTAACTTAGACTTCTGAGAAATAGATTCCAAACAGTAAAGGGCCCAGTACAGATCCTTGTGGTACGTCACTGGTGACGGTTCTACTGGTAGAGGTAGAGTCACCAACTCTGTCAGTATGTGTCCTGTCAGTAAGCCAATTGGTTATCCCATTTTTTAATTTCTACAAGTCTTTTGAGTTTCTAATACCATGACGGGACTGAACCCCATTCCTTAGTCAAAGTACAATTAAAGTTGAAGTAATTAGTATTGTTTTAATCTTTGATGTCAGCCAGAAGTGCTCTTCTCAGCACCTGCAGTGTGCCCAGTAATGACTTCTTCTGCAATTCATATGGGGTTACATATATTGGTAACATATCTAAATACGATTGTAGATTCTTTTTTATAAGACCTGTTGCTCCTACTGCTATTGGAAATGTCTGGGTATCTTTCTTCCACATTGCTCTCATTTCTGCCTGCAAATCCTGATATTTTCTGACTTTGTGTCTCTCGGTACGCAAGAGACTGTAGTCACTTTGTGTGATGATTTCAATGATCAATGCTACTTTTGTCTTCTTCTCATGGGCCACTATATCTGGTTTTCTACCATCTGTGTTTTGAACTGTTGTTAATGGGTGATTCCCATGTGATGTAGACTTCATCATTTTCTATGATGCTTTATGGCTCATGTTTCAAGTGTTTTTCAGCCACTTAAATACCATAATGTTTGCACAATCCCCAGTGCAACAGTCTTGCCACATTATTAGGCCTTTCAGTATACAGTCCTTATGCCATTAGTATGTCACAACCAGCAACGAGGTGTGCAATTGTTTCTAATTCTGTTTTACAAAGCCTACACTTGTCTGTTTCTCTCACATGTTCAATGGACTTTGTAAACCAATGTATACATAGCTCTCTATCTTGGTCCGCCAATATTAACCTTTCATCTCTTGGTTTGAATTCACCTCTCCTTAACCATTTTTGCTTTCGATCATGATCAACATGAGGTTTTTCCAGAAGTTTTCTATACTTGCAACTATATTTATGCATTTTCCACATTTCTTGCCTTCTTTCTTTTGTTTTTTTTTTTTTTTAGCACATTCAGTTGCTGCCTGATTTTTATCTACTTCTGATTTGATTTCCATTCCTGCTTGACACCAGTATGCTTCTGCTAGATTAAGCAGAGAAGTCATCTTAAATTTATTCTGCTCATGTTTTAAAATGTTCACTACATTTGGGTCTTGTGAGGTCAGCAGATATGCGTGCAGTCCCATGATTGCAGCTCTATAGATGTAATCAATTTCAAGGAAGCCCATCCTTCCTTCGGAACGGGGAATATATAATCTTTGTATGCACTGATTTTTATAAATCATTTGGTGAGCATGAAGCATCCTTCTTGTTTTCCTGTCTAATCTATCCAACACGTTTTGAGGCCAGTCAGTCACTCCAAAACTGTAAGTTAGGACAGGAAGAGCAAATTGGTTTATAGCTTGAATTTTGTTCCTAGATGTCAACACTGTTTTCAGGATTAATTTAAGTCCTCTATAGTATTCCTAAGTTTTATTCACATTTGTTCATGTTTTATTGTTGATCATTCATCAATTCCCAAATATTTATGCACTTCTTCTTGCTCAATGTTCTTTTATATCACATTCTTAACCCAAACTGATGTTTTCTTAGTGCTGCAGTTTTCCTGCTTTAAAAGTTCCTTTTGCATATTTATCAAGACCAAATGATATTCTTATATCATCTGAAAAAGTTTCGACAACTTACAATTGTGCTTTCAGTTCCTCATCTGATGAGCTATACAATTTTAAATCATCAATAAAGAGAACATGAGAAGCCTTTACACTTTGTTGTTTTCTAGGAGCCAAATTATAGCCATGGCCTAAGCTGTTAAGTAGACAGCTTAATGGGTTAAGGGCAAGACTGAAAAGCAGCTGTGACAAAGAGTCATCCTGGAATATTCCCCTTTGAATTGTTATCCCTAGGTTAATAATTTGTCTTTTATCATGGCTTAATTGCAAAGTGGCAAATCCAAAAAATGGCCAGCACTCTAAGTGAGAGTATTAGTAAGACTTTAATAAGTCAACAATGTCAAAACATGTTAGTGTAAGAATTTTACACCAGAAATAGAACAACCAGACCGGTTTCAGCCCTAAGCCTTTCAATGCGTTCCAACAAATAACAAAGCACACTCAAATATACTTATATAGAAGAATATAGTCCAATCAAAAGGATTGGTCCACCCATCATATTAATTATTCAAAAAATACTTGAAGGTGTTCATTCAATCCAGGGGAGAAAAGACCTCCCAACTTAATAATCCAAGTTCTTTCTTTTTCGTTTAAAATATTATGCCAACCAGCTTTTAAATTCCTATTGCCTAGGACTTTATCAATAAGTATAAATTTAAACTGTGCATTGGGGTGTTTAATAGTTTGCTTATATAGAGCATTAGATTGGCATTTGTTTCTGAAGTACTAAATGTTCTGAAATACTTAATTTAATAGGTCATGATGTCTGACCTATATAGAAGGCTGAACAAGTACATGTAGCTAAATAGATCACCCAATCTGTACTGCAGTTGGCGAATATATTAATATTAAATATTTTTGAGGTATTTTACTGGTGAATTCTTTAGTTTTGAACATATATCTACAGAAAGTACAGTGACCACATGGGAAACAGCCCAACAGCATACCACCTTCTAATGTACCCTGAAATGTATTAATCGATTGTGTCTTATGCTTATAATAGTTGAAAAATCCCCCTAGTGTCTTATCTCTTCTAAAGGAAAACCGACATCTGGAACCAAGAAGATTACTTAGCTGGTCATCTGCCATTAGGATATCCCAATGTTTTTGGATTAAATTCATAAAGCCAAAGGTATAACTATTGGTCATTCCAATAATGTCATTGTTTTTGTTCTCTTTATGCTGATATTTCATCAATTCTGTCCTATTTAAAGTTTGTACTGCTCTACTGGTTTGAATGATATGAGATTTACTGTAACCCCGGTCACGAAATCTGGTTATCAGATCATTTTGCTGTAATGAGAACCCCTTATTAGTAGTACAAATTCTACGAACCCTTATGAACTGAGATTTGGGAATATTATATATAATATGCTTTGGATGACAACTGGAGGCATGAAGTGGGGTATTAGAAATTGGTTGCTTCCGATAAACCCAACTGTCCAACGTGCCTTCCTGCTGTCAATGTATATAGACATCCAAAAATGAAATACATTCAGTATCATGATGTACAGTGAATTGAATACCTCACATATTTTCATTCAAATACTGAATAAAATCTTTTAGATATTCTACATCTGACTTCCACACCATCTAGCAGTCATCCAAATATCTTCACCAAATATCAATTTCATCCAAAAACAAATCATGATTTCTATCATAAATAATTTGTTGCTTAAGGTAGCACATAAAAAGGTCAGCATAAATTGATGCAAAGGATGCTCCCATAGCTGTCATGATTTCTATCATAAATAATTTGTTGCTTAAGGTAGCACATAAAAAGGTCAGCATAAATTGATGCAAAGGATGCTCCCATAGCTGTACCCTTAAGTTGCAAAAAACAATCACCATTGAAATAAAGGACATTCTTGATAAGGACATGTTCAGTTAAACAAACAAGAAAAGTATTGATACCAGGACTATATAAAGGAATTTTTTCAAGCCAGTACTCCAAAGCAGTTAAACCAGCCCAATGTGGTATACTAGTGTACAAAGATATAACATCTAAACTACACATAGTCCACCTTGGTTCAAGCTGCATATCTGAAATTATATTCAGGAATTCCATAGTGTCCTGCATTCAAACCCTAACCACCTGTAGCAATGATTTAAGATAAATCATAAGAAAATATGATAATGGTTCTGTTAAAGAACCATTACCAGACACAATGGGCCTACCTGGTGGTTGAGTGGGATTCTTATGAATTTTGAGAAGTAAATATAGGTGTTGTGGTAGGGGATCCTGCACCATTAAATAATGCAAAGTTTTTTTTTACTGATGATACCCTCACTGATAGCCAGTTTTAAAAACTCATCAATCTCATGCTTAAACCTATGAGTCAAATCTATAGCCATTTTTGTATAGAACCTTCCATCAGACAATTGTCTTTCAGCTTCAGCCAAATACATGGACCATCCGTAACCACACTAGCCCCTCCTTTATCAGCAAAAATGATAACTAGATTCTTTATTTTTATGTAGATTAAGGCTCGAACTTCCAACATGCTCAAGTTGTTCAAAAATAACTGTGTATGTGGTTCAAGACCAAATTGTAAATCTTTGAGAAAACATTGTTAAAAAATACCCACATATTTATTCATGAGGAGACAAGAGTAGATTTATGAAATCTAAATACATGCTGAGAATGAGATATTTGTTTTGTATTGTCAACATACAATTTAAGATTTAACATCCTACAAAAAGAAACCACATTGTCAGCAAAAGTGTCTTCAGATACCACAAAACCAGGAACAAAATTAATACCTTTATTTAGTAGTTGTATTTCCACATCTGATAGGGTTACAGAAGAGATATTATGTACATTACAATTATTCTCTACCGGGGCGATAGAAGATGTAGCAATGTTTTTAATGTGGCGGCCTGATCTATGTTTCCTGCCACCCCTTCTTCTGACCCTAAAGGGTTGGAGGTACTATGTGGATCTTGGACTAAAGAATTAGATGAATTACATCTTTTATGAGCTAGTGACTCCTGTGTGTGATCAGTTTCGGTATACATGTATGAGGAAGACTCTTCCCCAAATGTATCACTAACAGCTTTTTTCAAAATAGATTTCTTTCTTTTTCTTTTTTTCCCAGTATTACTAGAGTCTTGTTTAGAAAACTTAACGCTTTTGTATTGATTAAATGGTTTTCCTTGATTGCTGTCCCTATTAAATTTACAAATTTTTCTATCTTTGAGTTCCTTTTCAAATTCAAGTAGATCTATACTTAACTTTTGAAAACAGGATTTATATACAGACTGACCATAAAATTGTTTGGCTTGTTCACAAACACCAGTAACCTCTGATATAGAGCAAACTACCCTGAGTTCATAAAAGGAGTGTAAAATCTCCACAAAATGCATGAAAGCAGATTGTTGTGCCTCCGTCCATTCAGCTAATAATGCATCATCAGCCTGACCCACCAATGGTTTAATAAAAATACACAAGCCTCTGAGTGTAATACTCTTTAATTTATAGGCCTTAAAAAGTTTTAAATGCCAAACATTAGATCTAAGGTTCTTCATAGATTTTAAAAGTTTAGCAAATACTTGAGAGCATTGTAGCTCTGGATTAGAGTCATTACATATCATGGATCCTATATCAGAATATATCCCAAACACTTCAATGTCATCTTTATCAGCAGATAAACCTTGTAAAATGGTCATCAAATCCATTGTGAAGCTCATAGTTTTGCAGAACTCACCCAAATAGATTTTAACTCACGATCAATCAAAATAATGATTAGGGGTAAATTAGTAGATACAATCAATAAGATGCCACAATCAACAAATAAGCCTATTGAATGTAGTAGTTCTTGCAAACAAAAACATCCAAAAATAGTATACACATTATATACAGCACATCACATATTGCATGAAAAACAATGTATTGGACCAAATAGCTAATAAAACAGCTGTTAAAAACCCTAAAAGTTAAGGGATATACATAATAAAAAGATTTGCGATGTCCAGGAATATCACTGTCCCGAATTTCAATATATTTGGACCTTAATTGGCAAATGTTATGTGCTAGACACTGCTGAAACTAATACAGTTTATAAACTTTACTGCACATGTCTGTAAATTAGTTCACAAAAATGATGTAACATTTCAAATATTGAATGTATATAGGTAACAAGCCACAGCAATAATAAAAAATATATAGCCACAACGGGAGGTCCGTTCCTGTCAAAAAACAACAAAAAGTGCATAAACTTTAACTCCTGGACAGGAACTGAAACAGCAGTTTACGAGATTCAACTACGAACAAAATAGAACTCCATATGCCACTGTATTATAAAATGAAACTTCTTTTATTCGGACATAGATTTTATAATACAGTGTCATATGGAGTTCTATTTTGTTCATAGTTTCAGTTCCTGTCCAGGAGTTAAAGTATATAGCTAACAAAATCACTTTTGCAAAAATGTAGTTGTTATAGCCATATAATATCTCCAACTGAGACCACTTAATGTAAATATCTATATGTCTGAAACAAGTATCCCAGTCTTTCACAGTTCAAAATGTATATCTGGAAAAATCACTAATGCAATACTGTAGCTGTTATATTTATATAATGCCTCCAACTGAAACGACTTGATGTAAATGTTTCAAACAAATCCCCAAATGTTTTACAGTTGAATATTATACATAACTGGCATATGCATACGGTTTACTTGGTGACAATTGCCCAAAGAATTGTCTAAACACCAAGAAAATATTTATTAAAAAGCACCAAATAGTCCCAAAATGTAATGCAAATCAAGGTGCTACTATAACCAATATAGTTCAGTATGTAAGAAATATGAGCCTGTTAATAAGTCCAGGGTAAAACCCACATATCAACACACATAAATATTTTAAAAAGTACAGGCTTATTGAACTTGAATAAAACCATTTTGCCAGCTGTAAGCCCTTCACTGTAAAGTTCCACAGCACAGTAGCTAATCCTTAAAAGTATCGTAAGTCAAAGTGCTATAATGGCCCGTATAAGTAGGCCACCAAATCTCTGTTAACAAGAAAAGTTTTACGCCTAATAATAAACCATAGACGATATCCACAAAACAGTGTAAAAAACACAAAAATGGATGCAGGCCTGATAAGATTTAAATAGCACCTCATCTAGCTACAGATCCAATATGTGTGCATGACCTCCAAACACTGAAATCAATTCACCATTCAAAAATACGGATGCGTTAAAAAACATGATATCCTCACTTCATAGCCATAAACATTAAACAAAATTTGATACTTAGAATGCCAATATAAGTCCACAAAGCTTCAGGTTCCTCAGTAAAGCTGCTATGAAAATGGACCAAATCCCTAATTCTCTAAGTTTAGTTCGAGAGTACCGAAACCTCTCATGAACAGAAGCCAACAGTGGCAAAAAGAAAACCAGGAATCAACACCAAAGTTCCACCTGTACAGCAAGTGCAACAGCCAAAACACTCCAAGTAGCAAATCCAAAAAATGGCCAGCACTCTAAGTGAGAGTATCAGCAAGACTTTAATAAGTCAACAATGTCAAAACATGTTAGTGTAAGAATTTTACACTAGAAATAGAACAACCAGACCGGTTTCAGCCCTAAACCCTTTAAATGTATACTTATTGATAAAGTCCTAGGCAATAGAAATTTAAAAGCTGGTTGGCATAATATTTTAAACCAAAACGAAAGAACTTGGATTATTAAGGTAGGAGATCTTTTCTTCCCTGGATTGAATGAACACCTTTAAGTATTTTTGATTAATTAATATGATGGGTGGATCAATCCTTTTGATTGGACTATATTCTTCTATATAAGTGTACTTGATTCTGCTTTGTTATTTGTTAGAACGCATTGCATTTAAGTCACCTGGCACTTGCTCACTAAAGCAATTATATAAGTCAGCACTAAAAAATTAAAAGCACTACACCCTCACAAACTCCCCTTGAGTACCTTGTTCCCCATTGGCCCTTTTTTTTCAATTATAAAGGAATTCCCAATACTATTCTAGCATGTCCAAAGGTCAGTTGTCAATCTCCTCTCTGGTCCAGCTGGTGAATCTGGGAATCTTGAGGCAATGTTACAACTGCCTCATGTACACAGACAACCCTCTCCTCCTCCCAACAAATTCCAACACATGTGAGAGATGCAACCATATAGCCAAACTGGAGGCTAAGCTCTCTCAATTCAGTACTGGCATAATCAGTCAGGAGGAGAAGGAAACCACACTCACTACAATTCCAGTCTCACATAGACCTACCACGACAGCAAACCAAACACATAAACACACAAAAACATACTCGGAGGCTCTAAATAAAAATCTTCCTAAGCAGCAGAGACCTCCAAAGCAGACACCTAAGCAACCGCTACCCCAAAACAAAACACGTACAACACATAGCTCACAAAGCCAGTGTGCCAAACAGTCACAGCCCTTAAGGCTAAACAACACACCTGATACACTTGTAATAGGTGACTCTATCGTCAGGCACACTGACGTCCCACTCACCAGGCTGAACAAGGAGAAGGTCACGGTGAGCTGCCTGTCGGGCGTTAGGATCCACCACATAACACAAGCACTCAGGTCACTCCAAGGCAAGTACAAATATGACTCAGTCATTGTCCATGCTGGTGTGAATGACCTGAGACGTACCTCCCAGGACTACATGAAAAGAGACATAGAAGAGCTCTCTGAGCATGTAGCCCAGGCCGGTATGACCCTGACCTTGAGTAGCATCTTACCCTCACCAAGAATGATGCCACAATATGAAGACAAGATGATCAATTTCAACAATTGGCTTAAGTATTGGTGTCATTCAAAGGGTATCCAATGCCTGTCAGCCTGGGATGACATGCTTGACAAGCCACGATGCTTTGCTAGGGACGGCTTGCACCTATCACCCCTGGGCTTTTGGATATTGGCAAAGGCTCTTGCTACCCCCATAGTGCCTTTATTAGGCAAGGCTTAAAAGACAAACCCACCTCCATAGGTATCACAAGGGATAAGAAACTAAGAGTAGTGCTACTCAATGCCAGAAGTCTAAACCTCAAGATGCATGCACTCAAAACTCTCCTTAGCATGGAGAACATCGATATCTGTGCAGTAACAGAAACCTGGTTCAAGGCTCCCGAGAGCACCCCAGCACTACCAGGTTATACCTCATACCATGCTTTTCGGCCCCAAAACTTGGACCGAACCACAAAAGGAGGGGGAGTATCAATATTCGTCAAAGATACCCACACCTCCAGGTTGGTGGCACAGCACGAAGCATCAGAGACTATCCATGTGCAACTAACAGTGGGTAAAGCTGCCTTCCAGTTTATAGCCTGCTACAGACCACCCTCCCAAACACAGGAACTCCACTCAGCCTTCCTGAGAACACTGGAAAATATGAAGGTCTCTCCAAACACCATCATATTGGGCGACTTCAACTACCCAAACATAGACTGGGAGCATTACTCTAGCTCCAACACCCTAGCCCAAAGGTTCCTAGAATTTATAAACTCAAATGCTATGGAACAACTTGTTACCACTCCCACAAGAGGGAAAAACATACTGGACCTGATCATCACCAACATGGGGACTCTATGCTCCAGACCAGAAGTGTATCCCTCACTGGTAAGATCAGACCATAAACTAATCTCACTGGATATTCACATCCCGTCCCCACCCCCTGCCCAGAAAACCACAGTGAAAAACTTCTCTAAAGCAAATTTCACACTCCTCAAAACTGAGGTGGAATCCTTCAAAGCCCCTGGGCCTGTGGAAAATACGGCCCAGACCGCAGAATCCTTTATAAATGCATTCTTTGAACACCTTCAGGAATGCATGGATCATGCAATCCCAAATAAAACCAAGACCCAATCCTCCAAAGGCAGATGTCCTGTCTGGTGGACTCCAGCCATAAACAAACTATACAATAGAAGGAGGAAGCTGCTACATGATAGAGCAAAATCCCAAAAAGGGAAGGCATCTCTGATCAGTATTAGCAAAAAACTACGGGCACTCATAAAGTCATCTAAGGCCAGCTTCGAGAGAAAAATTCCACAGGACACTAAGGAAAATCACAAGGCTTTCTTTAGTTATGTTAGGAACCTGAGTGGGAATTCCCAGATATGCTCAGAATTAGTCCAAAATGACAAAAAATACACCGAACCCACAGACATTGCCAACATCCTAGCTGACAGGTTCAGCGCAAACTTCTCCCCCCCCTCCCCACCAAAAGGGCAAATATCTATCCCAGCATAGTGCTGCCCCCCTGACATCTCAGATGCTCAGGTAAGAGCCGCCCTCTCCAAAGCAAAAAACACAGCATCAATGGGACCAGACAGTGTCCAGGGCTGCGTCCTACATGAACTCCAAGAAGAGCTAAACCCAAACATAAAACTACTGTTCAATCTCAGCCTTACTGCAGGATATGTACACAAAGAGTGGCGTACAGCAATGGTGGTCCCTCTCCACAAAGGTGGTGCCTCAACGGATCCTGGAAACTATCACCCCATAAGCTTGACTAGCTTGGTCTGCAAAGCTATGGAAAGAATCATCATGGACCTTAGAAATAAAGATATTGGGGACCTACAGACACTGGATCCTACCCAGTTCAGCTTTGTTAAGGGCAGATCCTGCCTCTTAAACCTGGTTGATTTCTTTGAAACAGTCACCAAGGCCATTGACGAGGGGAAGGTGGTCCACACAGCCTACCTGGACCTCGCAAAAGCCTTCGATACAATATCCCACTCGGGCATTATAGATAAGCTCACCAGCTTAAATATAAACCCCTGTCACCAGATGGGTTGCAAACTGGCTCAAGGACAGAACCCACATGGTTAGAATTGCTGGAGCCATGTCAGACTTCAAACCAGTTACAAGTGGCATCCCACAAGGCTCAGTCCTGGGACCTCTCTTGTTCAGTATATATTTCTCAGAGGTACAGGCCAACACGGAAGGACTGTGGCTGACCAAGTTCGCAGATGACTGCAAACTGGGCACCATAATCGACTCTCCAGCCGACACAAGCATCCTCCAAAAGGGTCTCATAGAAACAGACAACTGGTGCCAGAGCCATGGCCTCAAGCTAAACACCAAAAAGTGTATAGTCATCCCCTTTGGCAAAAACAAAGTGCCCAGAAATTACCACATAAGTGGTAATCCATTAAGTACTGAAGAAGTAATTAGGGACCTGGGGACCCAAGTTGATAGCAATCTCTCATTTGACAACCACATGGCCAAAGTGGTTAGAAAAACATTTTATATAGCCCACCTAATCATGAAGGGATTCACATCTAGATCAGGGGAGGTCATCGTGCCTCTTTACTCATCCCTCATTAGGCCCATAATTGAGTACAATGCCCCTTTTGGGATGTACCTTACCAGACACCTGCAGCAACTGGAAAGACCCCAAAAGTACCTCAACAAGAGGATCAAAGGGCTTAAACAGATGCCATATGCTGCCCGATTAAAGAAACTCCAGCTCTACTCAGTGGCATACCACCTGCTCAGAGGCGATCTGTGCCTGACGTATAAAGCCATGTCCAACTTGGAATTAATGGACATGCTGCACCTCAGAAAATCCAAATCCCATCGAGCTACGCGCTCAAGAGACTTGAACCTCAGCACTGAAATAAATAGGACATGCTGGAGGGACAGATTCATAACCCAGAGGCTCCCTTCACTCTGGAATTAAATCCCAGTCCAGGTTAGGCAGAGTCCCTCACTGACTCTCTTCAAGAGGAATCTTGATGAGTGGATGGGGGATTGTAGGTTTACCCCGGGTATCACTTCTGTGTCACTGTTAGACAGAGGCACAGTATGCTAACCTCGAAAAAGGGCATAGCAAAATTCATTTAAAATGGGTGGCAAAAGCCAAACACACTCTGGCTAGGCTTATAAATGCCCTAGGGCAGATAGCCTAGTATGAACCTATGAACCTATGAAAGGCTTAGTGCCGAAACCAGTCTGGTTGTTCTATTTCTAGTGTAAAATTCTTACACTAACACATTTTGACATTGTTGACTTATTAAAGTCTTACTGATACTCTCACTTAGAGTGCTGGCCATTTTTTGGATTTGCTACGTTGGAGTGTTTTGGCCGTTGCACTTGCCATATGGGTGGAAGTTTGGTGCTGATTCTTAATTGCAAAGTGATCTGCCACTGTTTCATGGTCACTGTAATGTAGTTGATCAGTGTAGGGTGTATCTTATACACTTTAAGCACTCTTTTATCCATGAATGTGGAATACCATCAAATGCTTTTTTGCAGGCAAGCTATGCCATGCTTAGATTCTTCCCCTTTCTACAGTCTCCACTATGACTTTATTTAACAAAAAATTATCCTTTGTACCATATGACTTTCTTTTATTGCTCTTTTGTTCTATTGCCATAATTGAGTTTTCTTCTAAATGACTATAAGCTCTGTCAGCATCAATTCCAGTGTATAGTTTAGACATTGTTGGAAGGTACGTTATTGGTCTATAATTTTTAGGGTAGCTTGCAGGTTCATTTTTAAGAGCATTCCAGAAACCAAATGCATGAATGGTGTGACAGAATCTCAAAACCAGTAAAACGGAAAATCAATCAATCCAAACATAATACTTTAATCCACATAAACCAAACAGTCAATGGAACTGATTACGGGATGAGAGCGCTTGACTGATTTATGTGGATTAAAGTATTACGTTTGGATTGATTTCCGTGTTTTATTGTGCAGCCTTAGACTTTCCACACAGTGTGTGACATTTTTCATTTCACTGGTTAAGTAGGAGCATTGTTTTTCCTTTTGTTAGCCAGGTTGGTGTCTGTTCTGGGTGTACATATAAATAGTTCTTACTCATGGCTAAATCTTTATGCAAAGATGTTAATACTTTTAACCAGAAGTTAGATACTGCATCTGGGCCTGGGATTTTCAAATGAAATGCTTTTCTTAACTTTGTTTCAATCTCTCTGGCTGTTACTTCATCCCATTTCATATCCTGTACCTTTAAACTTCTTATTCTTTCTTTTACGTCTTCTATCCATTTAGCATCTTTGTTATGTTCCACAGGATCTTCATAAATACTTCTCCAAAATATATCTATTTCTTCATTTTTTTGGTGGTCTTTGAATTAATTTTACCTTGTTTCCCAATTCTCTATAAAACTTTTTTTGGGTCATCAATAAATTGCTTATATTGTACTTTTCCTTTATATTTATCTGCATATCTGCATATCTTCTAAGTTTTTCCACCTGTGCTGAAATTTTTAGTTTATTTGCAATAGTACATGATAGATCATGATCTGTTCTAATAGTGCACATCGCTTTTATCACGTCTATTTTTCTGAGTATTTTTGTTGATCTGTTCCCGCTTCTATACTCTTTTAACAGTGACACTGCTTATCTTAATGGCTTATAGTTTTCTCTATTCGATACTTCCATGATGGAATTTGATTTCTCCCCTTTCTTTCCCTCACGAACCTGTGTTCTTGTGGTAGAACTTTATCAGTTATTAATTTAGCTGCAAAGTAATATATCCTGTTTACTTCTGTTATAATGAATGGGTCTCTATGGACAGTCCTAATTACTGTGTTCATTTGCTTTATCAAACGTCTGACTTTCTGGGTTTTATTGACCATCTGCAGTCTATTTCTTTCATTGATCTTAATATGTCTACCTGTCTCTATTAAATCAAGCAGCTCTTAGCTCATTTTCTTCTAAACTGAGGGCATATTTTTTGTTTTCCATTTCCTGCGGGCATTCTATAAAAAGTTCTATAGCATCTTCCTGTGGCACATTCTCTTCAATTTCATCCTGTGCCATCCGTTGCTCTGTCATATGAGAACTCACTGGCCTTTCACTCCTCAACATTGACTGCATCAGAGTTTCCACAGTTTCCCATTCCTTCCCTTGCTGTCCAGCTTCAATTGAATGATTATACTGGTTTCCTGTGGAAGGCTCAGAAATATCTTCCTATGGCACCTGACCAATTGCTTCCCATTCCACTGGTTTCCCCTTAGTTTGGATGTCCATTGCCCTAGCCTGTTGTGGTGCTTTCTGAATTACATTTTCTACACTGACTCATTCACTTCACAGGTATTCCATAACCTCAGTTTCTATTTCTTTAACTTCTCCATTACTAATCTCCTTTTCTACTGTTCCTCTTTGTCTTCTTATTTTTTGTATTGTAAAGTTTTCCGTGTCCAGATTCCTTTGCCTGTATTTCTCTTCAAATATATTTGGTGCTGCTATTTTTGTATTGATTAGTTTTGCTTTCTAATTTGCATAGATGTTACACCATATTACATCTGTTTTTCTTTCCCATGTCCACATTTCTTCTTCAGATGTCTCCTGATCTTCCTGTTTCTCATTACTTTGGGGACTCGTTCCATCATGCTGTGATGTAACCTGTGTTAGACCTTCTACACCAAATCCTTCACTTCGCTGGCACTCCATAACTTCACCTTCTATTTTTTTAACTTCTACTTTACTAATCTTCTTTACTACATTTCCTCTTTGTGATATTATTTTTTATTGTGAAATTTTCCATATCTGGATACTTTTGCCTGTATTTTTCTTCAAATATCTTTGCGACTGCCTTTTTTTATATTGATTAATTTGGCTTTCACCTTTGCATAAATATTGCACCATATCAAATGTCTCTTTCTTTCCCATGTCCATATTTCTTTTTTATACTTTTCAAAAATCTCAGTCTTTATATTTTTGCACTTCCTCAGATGCTTCTTTTTCCAAACAGATCAAAGTTTCTCAGTGTATATACCGTTTTTCACAAATCTGGTGTATTAATGAACACAGCTGGGAGAGTGTCTCAATGATACCTGAGTAGGGGATTGTGTCAAAAGTCTTGGCTAGGTCAAGACAGGCAGTATGCATTGTCTTAGCTTCATCCAGAGCTTTCGTAACTTTCCCAAAGAAGTCTACTAGGTTTAATAAGCATGATTTACCCTTAACCTGGTTGGGTCTAGAGTTTGAAGGTCATCTATGTCCTTGTTGATAAGGTCCATGATTATTCTTTCCATGGCTTTGCAGATGAGGCTGGTTAGACTTATAGGTCTATAGTTCCGAGGGTCAGTTGATGGCCCCTTGTGTGCAATGGGATTACTCTGCTGTTCTCCACTATACTGGAACAAAGCTAGTTCTCAGGCTATGATTAAAAAGAACACCAAGTGGGTCCACTAGGTCCTGTTTTAGATTGCTTAATAAGCAACCTTGGATGTTATCTGGTCCCATTAAGGCCATATGTTTGGCCTTGGAGAGCGCAGATATGACCTGACTTTTAGAGATACAAGGCAGAGGATTGGTGTCAGGTATGTTTTGAGGTATTTCTGGTGGGGACAGGGGGTGAAGTTTGCACCAAATCTGTTAGCTAGCAGGTTGACAATTTCCTCCGTTATAGTATGAGTTTTACCATCTACTACCAGTTCAGCACATAACTAGGCATCCCTTTTTGATTTCAGACATAGTTAAAAAATTACTTCTGATTATCTTTAGCTAGAGATGCTATTTTACCTTTGTAATTAGTCTTAAAGGACTTTGCAAGATGTCTGATTTGCTTGTTCAAGCTGTGGAGGGAATTCTTCCTCTGCTGAGTCAATTCCCTTTTGTTCTTAGACATCAGTTTCTTCCTTTTGTTATATAATCTGTTTATACTTGTGGTCTATCAGGGTGGCTTGTTTCTTTTCAGCAGGACCTGGTTTTAATCCTGTATAGTTGCTTAAGTGTTTATACCAGGCATTTGTGTACACCTCTGCACAGGAGTAATTGTTGTCTGTGATTGCGGGGGGGGGGGGGTATAAAACTTTTTATACCATCACTTCATAGGTTGTAGTTTGCTCTGGAAAAATATTTTAGTTTTTTTGCTGCTGTTGTGATGACAGATTCAGTAGTTACTTCGAATGAGACTGATTTATGGTCCAACCTTACCAGGGTCAGCATCACATAGGGGGGAGTGCAGTGATCCCCCCCCCAATGTTGGTTAGTACTATGTCTAGGACATTTGACCCAATTGTGGGGGGGGGGTGCAGGCAATCTGTACCACAGCATTTGTACTGACAAAGTTCAAGAACCTCTGGGCAAGCATATTCCTGCTCATGTATGTCACCCAGTTGATGGAAGAATAGTTGAAATCTCCCATGACTAAGGTGTTGGGCTGTGTGGTGAGTGACTCCAGTAAGTCCAGGTAGGCAGTGTGCATTTCTTAATTCATGGTAGGGGGCCTATAACTAGCAATGATGTGGTAGGGTATTTTGCCTGTAGTTAGTTGGACATGCAGTAGTTCAAGACAGTCATACTGTTTGACTAGTCTCAAGGTGTACTTGGCTTTAATGAAGATGGATACACCTCCACCTTTGTTTTTTCACTCTCATTTTGAAGTCTGAATGTGTGGAAGGCATTTTAGCCTTGCACAGCCAGGGTGCTCTCTCCGCCCTTGAACCATGTCTCAGTGACTGCACAGATGTCAGCATCTTCTAAGGTAAGGTGTGCTTCCAGGGAGTACAGGTCCATGTCCATGTTTAGACTCATAGTATTAAGAAGCAGAACCTTGAGTGTGTCTCAAGAGGATTTTGTTAGTCGGAAGTTTTGTTGTTTTGGCATTGCCTAAAAAGGCACTATTGGGGAGGTAAGTGCCTTTGCCAGAATCTGAAAGCCTAGAGAAGACAGGTGCAGACCATATATGGCAAAGCAGTGTGGCCTGTTGACCATATCTTCCCAGGCTGACAGATACTGGAACACCCTGGACTGACAACACAAGTTAAGCCAATTGTTATAGTCAATCGTTTATTGTTTATATTGTGGCATCATCCTATGTGAAGGTAGAATGCTGCTTAGGGCTAGAGTCATACCTGCCTAGGACACATAATCTGAGAATTCAGTCATGTCTGTCTTTATATAGTCCGGAGAGATAGCCTGAAGTTATTCACCCCAACATGGTTTATGACAGAGTCATAATGGTACTTGTTGTTGAGTGACCTGAGTGCATGGGTGATTTCACAGATCCTGGCACATGACAGGCAGCTGATTGTGACCTTCTTCTTGTCCAGCTGGGTGAGGGGGGCATCTGTGTCTCTCTCTCTCTATGGAGTTGCCTATGACCAAGACTTTAGGTTTTGAGGCATTTGCCTTAGGGGCTTATTTGCTGAGACACTGGTGTATGTGTTATTATGTGTAGTGGTTTTTATTTTATAGCAGTATTTGCAAGTGGTTTCCATTTTGAGAAGCCTCTGATCTTTTGGTAGGCTTCTAGTGAGTACCTCCACGCATGTGGGTTTATGTGTTGTGACCTAATTTTTGTGTGAGAGGTGAAGTGTGTGTGCTGACAGCCTGTTTGTTGTCCAGTTTGTTGTTACATGATAGAATTTATTCCTGTTTCATAGTGTAATTTCATCTCCCACACAGAGTGTTTGTTTGTTTTAGGAGTAAGTGGTTGTCAGTATATATGAGGCAATTACTACATTGCTTCAGGATGCCCATGTCAATCAGGCTGGCTGGTGAAATGATGGGAAACTGCTTGTCCTTTATAGCAGGTTTTTACCATATGTACTATTAGGAAAGGGATTGAGCTAGTTTGACCAGTTTGACCAGTTTTTGTGCTGGGACTAACAAAGGTACTTGTTCTGTTGGAGGCTAAGGATGATAAGTGTGGCAATGCTGCTAAGTGCACCTGCACTGCAGTAGGGAAGCTTGGGAGGGTTCAAATGACAGGTGTCTAGGGAAAAATTGAGTTTTAAGATGGCTGCTTCTATACAGGGCACTCCTAAACCCTGTTGTATAGTGAGCTGCAATGCCAAAACATGAAGCTTAAATGCAAGTGAAATTAAGACACTTTTAAGCTAATCTAACAGTGAACCATCCTCTAGTAATCCTCAGCTCAGACAAGGCTGGATCCACACTCTTCTGCTACAAGGATGCAGGGGAGCCCTTCTTAATGTAAGATGTATGGTTTAGTGCTCAAATGTATCAATAACTAATTAGATTCAGCATGTCTGAATCTAGACTATGCTATCTAGGTTTCAGAGCAGTGCAAATCAAGTCCAGAAGAGTGCAAAATATACTTAGAGCCCTTTTGTGTGTTTTCCAGCTCAGACAGACCAGGTGAACACCTACTGCCACTAGATGAACAATCCTAGTCCTCCCAGTGCAAAAGCACATTAAATGAAGATAGAGTGAAATGCTACCTCAAACAAATGTAAATGGTATGAAATGCTACCACAGACTTAAAGATATAGATACAGCACTGTACTTTAAGCAGCTTATGCAAGTGTGGTTATTCAATAAAAGTATTTCACTTTGAATAAATGAATCAAGAGCCACTCAACTGTATATAATTTATAAAGGTACTGAAAAACAAAATAAGCCCTCCAGCCAATAAAACTACATTTAGAAATCTCAAGTATTTCCTCAACCTCAACAGACCAGGTTACCTCCCAGTGCACTGTATGGAAAATCCACTGACCTCTTTTGTGTAAAAACAATTGTTTGCTAGAGTGTAAAATATACTACTTTACCCACAGCTAGATTGATCAAGTAGAACAGACAATGGGATGCAAAATGCACTTTTTCAATATAAGCACAGGGAAGGCAAATAAATAACTCAGGATATCAACAGTAGTGTAGAAAGGAAAGGCAAATAAATAACTCAGGATATCAACAGCAGTGTAGAAAGGGTGGAGATTATTAAGCTCAATTTATGGTAGGGCAGCTTAAAGTCGACAGGTTTAAAAAGAAAATCAACAAACAGAAGAGTGGGTGGGAAACACAGCAGGGAATCATCAGCAGTGCTTTAGTTTATGCAAGCTTCAAATCTTTTCAGAGAAAGACAGAGGCCCAGAATTTCATTGAGTATTTAAGTATCACTTAGACAATTTAACCAATGGAAAAAAAAAAACATGTGAAATGAGCAGCCTAGATAATTTGTGTCCACCTCTCACATAGAACAAAAACACCAGGCTAAGCAAATTTCTTAAAATGGAAAACAAAATCGAACAGGTATCAGAAGGCAGCTCTAAAAGGTCACAGTCAAAAAATATAGGTTTTCTCACCCAGCAGGGAATCACCAGCAGTACTTTAGTTTATGTAGGCTTCAAATCTTTTCAGACAAAGACAGAGGCCCAGAATTTCATTGAGTATTTAAGTATCACTCATAATGCTACACACACCTTTGTTTTCAGGGGAATGGGTTCTCTAAGATTTCCCGGTTGTATAGTTCCTCTAGTGTTTCTTTGTCTACCCACTATTGCTCTCTGCTATTTCTGTATCATGCATTCCATGATAAGCAAAATGCAGTCTAAGCACCCTTCTCCTTCTTAGCTGAGGTCAGGCAGCAACAGCAGCAGCAATCTTGAATTAACACCTGTTGCACATACAGGATAACGATGGCAGCAGCAACCCCTAGCATTTTTTTAAGTGTAACCATGCCTGTATTTCAACAGTTTGGGATTTCAGGGCAAAAGTAAGCACTGCATGTACATGCTCACTTTATACCTTCATAAATAGTTCCACCATATTGGATTGCTTAAATAGCATGTAATTTGGCTACTTATCCCTTCACTAGCATATTCTGCCACTTATCCTTGCATTGAGGCTCTGCGCTAAGTGCAGAGCTGTTTAAGGAATACAGTATAGCAACACTAAGTGTAGGCATTCAGGAAGACAGCCCACAGTTTCTGGTAGGTTAAATAATTGTTTTAAATCAACTGTATATAAGAAACCTTTATATAACAACAACTGTATAGATGTGTCTAGTGGGTCTCCATGGTACATTAAACCTGATGTGGTACAAATCCAGGCTATAAGGGCTTCTAAATTATCTACTGAAGATGCATTGTTCCTAGATGGTTTAAAAGCACTGAAAAACATGTTTTGGATAGGGGTATAAGTCCGAGTATGTTAGTTTTTTTTGAGTGGTTCATTAGAGGTAGACAGGATGTTTTTGCCCCTATTTTAAGTTCAGTGGTGCTGAATGCTAAACATATCATGGAGGCAATAGATGGGATGGACAGTGACTCTAACAATCAGAATTGATCCATAGATATTAATAGGTTTTTGAATTCTTTTGCATTAAGTTACAGTATGGGTGACCAGAATATTAAAAATGTAATTAATAACTGGAGAAATTTATAGCCATCCTGAAATTTTAAGCAAAAATTTGACTAACCATTCTGTGTTGGTAGAAAGGGTCCTAATATTAAAAGTATTCTAGAGGGCTCCCTACATCTAGAGATGGATGGTTTTATTGGAAAATGTGAGTCAAGCAGATTTTGTATGTATATTTTTGAAGGGTCTACTATATTTATTGATAATGAACCAATTAATTTTAAATGTATTTCTAATAGTAGGAGTGAGGCAGGTGTTTATTTTGCACTAAGTGAAACATAGTTTTTATATAAGTAAAATGGTCAAGAAGTTATGGGAGAGAATCAGTCACCACATTAATGCTGTTGAGCAAAGCGTTGCTCAAATGCCTTAGATAAACTTTCAACTTTATGTTGTGATTTTAGGGCATTTTATTTTGTAGTAGTGGATGAGGTTAAAGGCATGCATGGGAGGGGGACTGGTCTGAATGACATCTCAAAAATTAAAGGGTTTGTGGCAGGTGCATTTTAATACTGGTAAACTGCCACAGTTAAATGGATATGTAAATGTTAAACGTTTAATGAAAGCTATAAAGGCAAATTACAAATTAATTTAATCAGTTATTTTGAGAATATGTTGAAAACATTCAATAAGCTTTCAGCCAGCAGCCCCCAACTCAGATAGGTTTACTATAGCACTTCAGCGGTGGTGGTGCTGCGGTAGCGTTGTCGCCTCACAGTTGTCCTGTTCGATTCTCAGCTAGAGCGTCTTCTGTGTAGAGACATGGGTGAATGAGCGTACCTTTGTTGAAGGTTGTGTGTCAGAGCTGGCAACTCGGCATGTAAAAATCTACTGCCAATCATTAGCGGACTGGAGTTCCGCTGTGGCGACCCCTAACCGGGAAAAGCCGAAAGACACAACATTTTGAGAATATGTTGAACATTTCCTTGTGTAATATTTATTATGATATATATTTAGGCACTCATAATATGGTGAATATTGTTTATATAAATACTTGTATGTTTTAAATCTGTATTTATTAACTGGAACTTGTGATAGGCAATGAGTATTTAAATGTACGATTGGTACTTTCAACTCAGTAATGATGAAGCCTTCTCAGAGACGAAAGCATTTATTGAGTACATTTAAAAACATTGTTGGATTGATTCACCTTTCTCTGAATAGTAATTTTTTATGTGTATTCATTTAATTTTTTATCATGGGTTTGATTTCAGTTCATTTCTTTATATATATATATATTTTTTTTTTTCACTTGGAATAGCTTCTGTAGCTTACCCTGAACTAGCTTGAACTGTTTTTTAACTGTTTGCTGCATTATTTTAAAATCTGCACTTAAAGTTACATTTTAGTCGAATTTGATCGAAAGTTTGTTTGTTTGTTTGTTTAATTTAACTGTTGAGGCTGCCCACTAAAGTGTGCTAGCCTGTGTAACTGATTTATCACTGTTTCTGCATTTTCTGTGTGTTTCTATCAAAAAACCAAAAAAAACAAAAAAATAATCCTTGTTTTCCCACCTCTCCTCGACTAGTTTAGACCAGTATACAGGCATTGCTGTATTCTGGGCTGTGGTGTAGTTCCTGTGTTGTCCATTACCTTACTTGGATAGAAGGAAGTTTCTTTGCTCACCAGTGAGAGTGGGGAGCCTTGAGCAGCCTACCTGTCCCTGTAGGAAGTGACCTCAGCACAAGAAGCTGTAGTAATTGGTTGTTTTGGACCATTTCTAGCTCTTTTGTAGTTCACTGTTTAAAATCCGCCTCTGGGTGTTTTTTTCTGGCTGTACTGCTCAGACAAGCTCCTCGTGGTCCTGCAGAGTGGTCCTAGCAGCAGGGAACTCAGAAAAGTGACTACTTTCTGGATTTAAGTATCTTTGCTTTTTTTTCATTTGGAATAGCTTCTGTAGCTTACCCTGAACTAGCTTGAACTGTTTTTTAACTGTTTGCTGCATTATTTTAAAATCTGCACTTAAAGTTACATTTTAACAATAAAACAGCCAACACAAACCACCAAACAGATTAACTTCACTGCAACTTGAGATAAAAAGTCAAAAATAAAAGTCCACATGCAAGTGAAGTGAATAGCTGTGAAATATATCACTCTCAGTCTTCAAAGAATTGGTTCCTTGTTCCAAACCACGATAAGAACACCAACACGAACAATTCCAGTATAAAAAGATTTATTGTATGCTAGCACTGTCAGTAAGCACTTTCACCTCCACGGCTTTATCAAACTACAAAGTGCATAGTCAGTAAAAACATTTAAATACAATGAAATCAAACCCAATAGGTTCAAATTAAAACAACTAAAAATGACATCATTAAATGAGGGCACACCTTTCCTGATTTAACCCTTAGTGGTGAGCATATACTATGGTCTAAAAATCCTCTTCCTCTTAAGGGCAGGTTGCACTTGCACCTTGTCATTAATGCCATTAATGTGAACCAACTCTGAGCATATCTGAGGGTTTCCGCCCAGGTTTCTAACATAGCTGAAGAAGGCTTTGTGGTTATCTTTAGTGTCCTTAGCGATTTTTCTCTCAAAGTTGGCCTTGGATGTTTTTATGAGAGAACGTAGTTTTCTGCTAATGTTGATCAGAGATGACTTCCCTTCATGGGATTTTGCTCTGACGTGCAGTAGCTTCCTTCTTTTGTTATACAATTTGTTTATGGCTGAGGTCCACCAGACAGGACGCTTACCTTTGGTGGAGAGGGACTTGGATTTATTTGGGATTGCATGATCCATGCATTCTTGGAGATGTCCATAGAAAGCATTTGTGAAGGATTCGGCATTGTGGGATGTGGTATCCACTGGCACGGTGGGCTTAAAGGATACCATCTCAGTCTTAAGAAGAGTGAAGTCTGCTTTTGAGAAGTTTTTCACTGTGGTCTTTTGTGCTGGGGGTAGATGTGGGATATGTATATCAAGGGTGATTAGTTTGTGGTCAGATCTCACTAGTGAGGGGTATACTTCCGGTGTGGAGCATTTTGTCCCCATGTTTGTGATGATCAGGTCTAGTATATTATCTCCCCTAGTGGGAGAGGTGACTAGTTGTTCCAGTGCATTTGAATTTATGAATTCCAGGAACCTTTGGGCTAGGGTATTAGGGCTAGAATAATGTATCCAATCTATGTTTGGGTAGTTGAAGTCTCCCAGTATGATGGTATTTTGTGATACATTCATATCCTCCAATGTCTTCAGGAAGGCTGAGTGGGGTTCTTGAGATTGGGAGGGTGGTCTGTAACATGCTACCAGTTGTATAGCAGTTTTGCCTATGGTTAGTTGTACCTGTATGGTCTCTGATGCTTCATGTGTTGCTACTAACCTGGAGGTGTGGGTGTCCTTGATGAATATAGACACTCCCCCTCCCTTTGTGGTTCGGCCTGGGTTTTGGGGCCAAAAAGCATGATATGAGGTATAGCCTGGTAGCGCTGGGGTGCTCTCAGGAGCCTTAAACCAGGTTTCAGTTACTGCACAGACGTCAATGTTCTCCATGCTGAGGAGTGCATCAAGTGCCTGCATCTTGAGATTTAGACTTCTGGCGTTGAGCAGCATTACCCTTAGTTTTTTTCCATTTTTGTTTTCTAAGGAGGTGGGTTTGTCTTTTGAGCTTTGCCTAAAAAAGGCACTATGGGAGTGGCAAGAGCCTTAGCCAATATCCGGAAGCCCAGTGGTGACAGGTGTAAGCCATCCCTTGCAAAGCAGCGTGGCTTGTCCAACATGTCATCCCAGGCAGACAGACATTGGATCCCCTTAGAATGACACCAGTACTTGAGCCAATTATTAAAGCTGGTCATCTTGTCTTTGTATTGTGGTATCATTCTTGGTGAGGGCAAGATGCTTCTCAGGGTCAGGGTCATACTAGCCTGGGCTACATAATCGGAGAGCTCCTCTATGTCTCTTGTCATGTAGTCCAGGGAGGTACATCTCAGGTCATTCACACCAGCATGGACAATGACGGAGTCATATTTGTACTTGCTTTGGAGTGACTTGAGTGCGTGTGTTATGTGGTGGATCCTAGCTCCCGACAGACAGCTCACAGTCACCCTCTCCTTGTTCAGCCTGGTCAGTGGGACATCAGTGTGTCTGACTATAGAGTCACCTATTACTAGTGTATCAGGCAAGGTGTTTGGCCTTAAGGGCTGTGATTGGTTGACACACTGATTTATTGAAGTATGTGTTGCAGGTGTTTTGTTTTGAGGTGGTGGATTTTTGGATGTCTGCTTTGGGAGCCTCTGTTGTTTTGGTAGGTTTTTTATTAGAGCCTCCGAGTATGTCTTTGTGTTTTTATGTGTTTGGTTTGCAGTTGTGGTAGGTCTATGTGGGACTGGGATTGTTGTGTGTGTGGTTACCATCTCCTCCTAGCTAGTCATGCCAGCCCTGAGTTGAGAGAGTTCAGCCTCTAGTTTGGCTATATAGTTGCATCTCTCACATGTATTTGTGTTTGTTGGGAGGAGGAGAGGGTTGTCTGTGTACATGAGACAATTGTAGCATTGTCTCAAGATACCCAGATTGACCAGCTAAACTGGAGAGGACGCCAGTAATCTACCACTCGACATGCTAGAACAGTATAAGGGAGTGCTGTACCTTTAAGGGAAGTGGATATTCACAGGGGTGGTAAGTAGATGTAGTGCTTTACTTAGTACGAGAGTGCTTACTTAGTAGGGAAGTATTGAGAACAAGTGCTAGGCTTATAATATAGTGAGTAGTCTGATTATACTAAGAGTAGAGCTTCCTTAAGGGAAAATTTGAAGAGCAGACCAGGCGGAGCCAGAAGAAGTTTAACCTTGTTTAACTGGCGCTGTGCTATGCGCACAACCGTGCAAAGCCGTGCAAATGCGGATTTTAAACAGTGAACTACAAAAGAGCTAGAAATGGTCCAAAACAACCAATTACTACAGCTTCTTGTGCTGAGGTCACTTCCTACAGGGACAGGTAGGCTGCTCAAGGCTCCCCACACCCACTGGTGAGCAAAGACACTTCCTTCTATCCAAGTAAGGTAATGGACAACACAGGAACTACACCACAGCCCAGAATACAGCAATGCCTGTAAACTGGTCTAAACTAGTCGAGAGGCGGAAAACAAGGATTATTTTTTTGGTTTTTTGGTTTTTTGATAGAAACACACAGAAAATGCAGAAACAGTGATAAATCAGTTACACAGGCTAGCACACGTTAGTGGGCAGCCTCAACAGTTAAATTAAACAAACAAACAAACAAACAAACAAACTTTTGATCAAATTCAACTAAAATGTAACTTTAAAAATAAAAGTCCACATGCAAGTGAAGTGAATGGCTGTGAAATATATCACTCTCAGTCTTCAAAGAATTGGTTCCTTGTTCCAAACCACGATAAGAACACCAACACGAACAATTCCAGTATAAAAAGATTTATTGTATGCTAGCACTGTCAGTAAGCGCTTTCACCTCCACGGCTTTATCAAACTACAAAGTGCATAGTCAGTAATAACATTTAAATACAATGAAATCAAACCCAATAGGTTCAAATTAAAACAACTAAAAATGACATCATTAAATGAGGGCACACCTTTCCTGATTTAACCCTTAGTGGTGAGCATATACTATGGTCTAAAAATCCTCTTCCTCTTAAGGGCAGGTTGCACTTGCACCTTGTCATTAATGCCAGGGATTTTATCTGCCCTGAGCCTGATAATCCATTTAAGTTCACATTCTAAAAGGCAAGTATCTACATCCCCTCCCCTAATATTGGTCTTTAATTGTTGCAGTACACTAAATACAAACTCATGCTCAGCTCCCATTATTTTAATGTGTTTCGCTAATGCATTACTGTCAGATCCAGTTCTGACTGCATATACATGTTCACGTATACGTTCCCTGAGCTGTCTACAGGTCTTCCCAACGTAGAACGCTGTACAGGAAACGCAGCGGGCCAAATAAACTACATATGTACTAATACAACTTGTATCTGTGGTGAACACATACTCTACTTTCGTTAATGGGTGTTGAAAGTCTTTCCTGTCATCTATAAAATGACACTGATTACAATTATTACAAGGAACCGTGTTACGTTGCTCCCTCACCATCATATTCCTAGTTAGTGGTCTATTACACAGCTTACTTTTCAAGTTCTGTTTATTCTTATATGTAAACCGTGGACCTTCTCCCACCAACTTACTCAGACTTTCATCTAAATTCAACACCTGCCAATGCTGTCTAACGATGTCTGTGATCTTATTTACATCCCTAGTATAAAATAATGGAAACCTTAAGACATCCTGTGCTGACTGATGGCATAACCTAATATCCTCATTTCTTGCTGAGAAGTAAGGTTTCGCTGAACCTTCTCTTATTGCATCCACTTCCATCATATGTTTCATTATATCTTTTGAATCATACCCCCTCTCAATCAACCTATTCTTAAGGCTTCGTACTTCCAATTCATACCCTAGGGGGCTGGGGTTCAATCTAGATGCCCTCATGGACTGACCTCTCATAATATTAGCAAATACATAATTTGGGTGCATTGAGCGTCTATGTCAACCTCTCGAAGCGTGATCTCACTAGGTATGAAGAAGAGGTATTAGATAGAGGCCTGAGTTTCATACCAACCAGAGACAGTGACATAACTGATTCGATAACAGACCTCAAATTATTTATAAGGAAAGTACAGTTAAGAATGGACTATGGAGGGAATAATGAGAGGCTGAAAGGGATAGATAGATTTCGTCCCAACAGCTTTGCATCCGTTGTTAGAAACCTTTTATAAGTTGGTGGAGAATGATTTGCATATGTATTATAATGATATGAAAAAGGGAATGAATAAAAATGTTAAGTACAACCTTACTTATATGCAAAGGAAGGCTCTGAATGACTTAATGGAAGATAGTAACATTGTCATTAGACCCTCAGATAAGGGAGGACCGGTAGTGGTCCTAGATAAGGAGGAGTATATACGTAGTATGACTAGTCTGTTGGATGATGAGGGATTTTATACTAAGATCAGTCTGAATGAGGTTGGTATGAAGTTATTTCAAGTGTTTGATGTGTTGGATGATTTATATCAGAGTAAGATGATCCCTGATTCGTTGTTTAACTACTTGAAGGTTAGGAACCCTAAGATACCAGAAATAAAAGGCCTCCCTAAGGTACATAAGTCAATTATCCATCCACCCATGCGCCCGATAGTGGCAGGACAGGGATGGTTTACGGAACCTTTTTCAATCATAGTGGAGTATTTCCTGAGGCCTTTGGTTGAGAAGAATAAGTATGTTTTAAAGGATAGTAAACAATTCTTGATAGAATTGTATGAATATACGAGAGAGTTACATGATTATGAGGAGTATATCTTAGTGACTTTGGATGTAGTTAGCCTCTTCACAGTTATCCCTAATATTGAAGGGATTATTAGGTGTCAGAACTATATGAGGAGGAATGGTGATTTTGAAGAGACATTTATAGAAATACTAACTTTATTTCTGGAGATAGTATTGGAGAATAATGTTTTTCTTTTTGGTGAAGAGTTGTATCTGCAAAAAGATGGCGTAGCTATGGGCACTTCATGTGCCAATAGCTACGCCAATATAGTAATGGCAGAATGGGAAGAAGAGGTGTTATTCAAGATGGATTTGTTTGTAGAGAAAGTGGGGTATTACAGACGTTTCGTGGACGACCTTTTCTTTATTTGGAAAGGCGATGAGGCATCTCTAACAATGTTTGTTGATAAGATCAATGAGGTTAGTGGTTATTTGAAGTTCGTCTTGAACTATTCTAGAGATGAGCTTCCATTCTTAGATGTAAACATTACTAGATTACCAAGTGGACTTTTGAATACGTCTATATATAGGAAATCGTGTTTTAGGAATAGCCTTTTACATAGACGCTCAATGCACCCAAATTATGTATTTGCTAATATTATGAGAGGTCAGTCCATGAGGGCATCTAGATTGAACCCCAGCCCCCTAGGGTATGAATTGGAAGTACGAAGCCTTAAGAATAGGTTGATTGAGAGGGGGTATGATTCAAAAGATATAATGAAACATATGATGGAAGTGGATGCAATAAGAGAAGGTTCAGCGAAACCTTACTTCTCAGCAAGAAATGAGGATATTAGGTTATGCCATCAGTCAGCACAGGATGTCTTAAGGTTTCCATTATTTTATACTAGGGATGTAAATAAGATCACAGACATCGTTAGACAGCATTGGCAGGTGTTGAATTTAGATGAAAGTCTGAGTAAGTTGGTGGGAGAAGGTCCACGGTTTACATATAAGAATAAACAGAACTTGAAAAGTAAGCTGTGTAATAGACCACTAACTAGGAATATGATGGTGAGGGAGCAACGTAACACGGTTCCTTGTAATAATTGTAATCAGTGTCATTTTATAGATGACAGGAAAGACTTTCAACACCCATTAACGAAAGTAGAGTATGTGTTCACCACAGATACAAGTTGTATTAGTACATATGTAGTTTATTTGGCCTGGCTATGCTTCCTGTACAGCGTTCTACGTTGGGAAGACCTGTAGACAGCTCAGGGAACATATACGTGAACATGTATATGCAGTCAGAACTGGATCTGACAGTAATGCATTAGCGAAACACATTAAAATAATGGGAGCTGAGCATGAGTTTGTATTTAGTGTACTGCAACAATTAAAGACCAATATTAGGGGAGGGGATGTAGATACTTGCCTTTTAGAATGTGAACTTAAATGGATTATCAGGCTCAGGGCAGATAAAATCCCTGGCATTAATGACAAGGTGCAAGTGCAACCTGCCCTTAAGAGGAAGAGGATCTTTAGACCATAGTATATGCTCACCACTAAGGGTTAAATCAGGAAAGGTGTGCCCTCATTTAATGATGTCATTTTTAGTTGTTTTAATTTGAACCTATTGGGTTTGATTTCATTGTATTTAAATGTTTTTACTGACTATGCACTTTGTAGTTTGATAAAGCCGTGGAGGTGAAAGCGCTTACTGACAGTGCTAGCATACAATAAATCTTTTTATACTGGAATTGTTCGTGTTGGTGTTCTTATCGTGGTTTGGAACAAGGAACCAATTCTTTGAAGACTGAGAGTGATATATTTCACAGCCATTCACTTCACTTGCATGTGGACTTTTATTTTTAAAGTTACATTTTAGTTGAATTTGATCAAAAGTTTGTTTGTTTGTTTGTTTGTTTGTTTAATTTAACTGTTGAGGCTGCCCACTAACATGTGCTAGCCTGTGTAACTGATTTATCACTGTTTCTGCATTTTCTGTGTGTTTCTATCAAAAAACCAAAAAACCAAAAAAATAATCCTTGTTTTCCCGCCTCTCCTCGACTAGTTTAGACCAGTTTACAGGCATTGCTGTATTCTGGGCTGTGGTGTAGTTCCTGTGTTGTCCATTACCTTACTTGGATAGAAGGAAGTTTCTTTGCTCACCAGTGGGTGTG